>NC_031768.1:97208785-97508785 GCF_001522545.3 Parus major
TAAAACTAACTAAAAGCCAGAGAGAAGCTCTGTCCCGCTGTCTGTCCGTGTTGCAGACACCACAGTCCAGGAGCGGGATGTGTGGGAGTGATATTTTCTTTAACACAAACTGCAGCTTCTTCTTCATCCCCTTCACTCTCAGAGACAGTCTTAAAGGTGCAGAACTTAATATATAACATAAACCAGGCAACTGGGGATACCAGTGTCATAAAGTCACCCCAGGACAAAGTATATGACTTTATACTACTGTATCCCTACTGCCTTCCTCCATCTTTTCTTTTGCCCAAAGGTCAGGCACAGCCTGTTACATCCATTTGATTTTCACTCCTCAAACGGCAGACAGTGAGCCAGCCTTTGAGCAAGAGGGGTTATTAGTGAGAGCACTTCTCAAAACAATATAAACTGTTAATTTAGAAACATCACTCACTTAAATACCCATGAGTTTTAAGTTTGATCATATTGAAGAGATAGTTAACTGGAAGCTTTACCCAAAATGCTTATGTGGCAAATAAGGAAAATCAATTTGCCTCATTAAGACCTGCTTTCTGAGAAAATAGTTAAAGTTATGTCATTGTCTCTTCTTTTTCAGAGAATAATATTCACATGCAATAAATTTAAGTAAGAGCTGATTACTCTCAAAAGCTTGTTAGCAAGATACTACTCTATTTTAAAAAGTGAGGAAATACATCTGATGAACCTACTCTAATATGTCAAGGTTAAATTTGAAGTTCTAGTGCTGTTGTGCTCCTTATAACTCAAGCATAGCCAAGGTTTCTGGAGAAGGGAACAACCATTTCAATCCCAGGCTGCCCTGAAGAATTTGTGTACCAAGGAAATTGTCTGTTTTTTCCTACCTAGATTAGTTAGAAGCTCCATCCATACAAAGTGAGAATATGAATAACAGTTGACATCATTCTTCTGAACACCTGTAAGACAGTGGGAACAAGAATTATTAGAAAAGATACATTTCTGAAAGATTCCTTAGAGATAACCAGAAAATAATGACTCTAGAGCTTCATCTGCATTATTAGCCACACCTGTAATCTAAACACTGAGTTAGATAACTCATTAGCTTTTGACAACTCACAGTCATATACTTCATTCTGCCTGATTTTTTGAATTTGTCACTAAATGAACAACTTTCTAAGATCAGTGACAATTGTAGCTAATAATGCTGTAGCCTCAGGTCCATTTAGAAAACTTTCCAGGATAAATGAAATAATTTGCTTTGTCTGAAGCACAAACAGGCTTTTCATTTACTGAGTTGTGCCTATGAGGCATTCATCAGATAATACCTCAAATTTCATTTGCAATACAGAATTTCAAAAACATAAAGTAATTTTCTTAGTGCTACTATCATTCATCATTCCAAACAAAGCAGTTATCAGAGCTCAAGTGTGTATTATTATCTGTTCAGCTTGGTGGAAATCTGGCACATTTTTGTCCTGCTCAGCAAACACAGAACAGCCAACATGTGCACCCTTCCACCTGTCCTAACTCACTGACAGAAGCCAGAGAAGAATTTCAGACACAAGAGGCTAAATTCCAATGGCTGGATCCACTCTCTATTCATATAAGACCATAAATGTTATATTAATATTATACTATGCAGAATATTTAATTACAGGTTAGCCAAAGTTTGCATTATATGTGACACAGTGCTCTGGGTACTTCAGAAGCATGAGCGTACTGATCTGAATTCAGAAGAGGTAAGGGCAGTGTTCCCATTTCTAGCATAAGGTGAAACACTGTTAACAGCAAGTCTCATACCTGAGATCAGAGAGCTGAGTGGCCTGACAGAGACCAGCCTGATTTACTGTCCTGTGGCAAGGGGAACATGAACATGCAGACTCAGGAGCTATGGGAGGCACTGCTACCTGCTGAAGCTAATAAAGGACTCTATTTCTTAGAAAAATCCACTTCCTTGATGTTTTTTAAAGGCTTAAATACAGGGAGCTGGCTCGCATGAATACCTGGCAACACCATGTTAGGAACAGCTTATTTGCAGCCTGTGTCAAATTTAAAGATAGCAGGAGACAGTTTTGCATTATTTACTTGACAGTGGTACAAAACAATAGAGATATCAAATAAAAAAGATGTTTTTTTTTGATTAAAACACTATTTGGCTACTAGAAAAAGGGCAAATGTTATCTTAAAAATAAAGAAACAGGAATAGAAAGCCAGAAAACACTTTTAAGACAGCTAAGGACTCCCCACTACAACATGTAACTTTTTCCCCAGAGAGGGAAATTCATCTGTGAATGAGAGCACTGTCATACCAGAACACTTTAACCGTAATCACATGTCAGTTTTCAAAACACAACGGCAAAATTATGCATATTTCCACCACAGAGCCTCCAAACCAATGGAAGTTACCACCATTACAGCCATTTGTAATAAAGAACTTTAGGAAACTGTGGGACTGTGTAGAAAATTAGAATATGCAGTGATGCAAGTTTGTGTTGACTCTTTTCTCACAAAGAGATGATGTTGATGGCAGTTTCCTTGAAAGTATTGGATTTAGATCATACATAGCCTTGTCCATATAGCTGACCTTCAATGGTTACACTTTACCTGGTTTAAGCAAAATACAAGGACTGGAATTCAGGTGCCAGCCATACCTCAGTAACAATTAAGCACATTAATTAATGCTCAGATCATGTTTCAATTAAAGTTCTACATATTTTTCAGAAAATAAATGAGAATCCCTTGCAAGTTTCTTCCCTCACTAACTTCAGAGCAAAAGGTCACATATATTCATTTATGTCACATTTTTTTTTGCTGCTCTAACTGCGCTGCTGTAGGTCAGCTTTCCATGGCAATAGTTGTACAGCATGAGAGGTGGAGAATTCAGAGCAAAAAGCCTTCTCAAGTGCTTTGATTTCTCACTGTTGCTCCATCTCTAAGAGAGTGTGAGAATCCCAGACTTAATTCTTACACATCTGTGGGTTTTGACTAGATTTTCACTTTACTTCTTCTGCCAGAGGATCCCAAAGTGCAGAGATAAACCTAAAGGACAACACAGCAAGGGCTGCAGCAGACAAGTCATGAAATATGGGTTCTGGAGAGAGGGCAATGCAGCAATCAGGGAGGACTCTCTGCCACATTTAGCCACGGTAAAAGAAATTAAAACTGAGAAAAAAAGGAAGAAAAATCATAAGAAAGATATTTAGATGGAAAATTATTCTGACTTGCAAATAGGGAGTAATATCCTGTTTTTATAGAATTAACAAGAATTACTGAATATTTTCCTTGTAGCATACTTTTATGGCGTTTTATTTCCTTATCAGAGGATTAAGAGTTAATACGGTATTTTGCACCTCTGACCACTTCCTGACATGTGGTGGTGCTACTGTTTAAAGCAAGTCAGAGAGGCTTCTCTAAAGATCAATCTGACATTTCATTCCTTTAAAATAAAGCAGTCATCCTAGAAACAATAAAAAGCAATCCCCCCAGTCTCATATTAATTTTTTTCTTCTAATAAAAATAATGTATATGCATTTATTGATCTAGAAATATTTTTCCTTTTAGAATAAATTACTCTATGTGCATGGTACTCCATTAATTTAAATAAATTTACCTCTCAGCAGCAGAGAGTAATTTACCTATGCAGTTCTTGACTTATGTAATTACCTTGCATGATATCTATTGCTTTTAGCTCACCTCTACATATTTAAAAAAAAAAACAAAACCAGCAAACCAAAACACTCAGGAAATTAATCTCTATTGGTGAAAAGTTTTCCCTTACACCCACAGAAGAGAAATGTTAAAATATTCTGATGTGCTATTCTAGTTCCATTTTTTGCTGTTTACTGCAGTTGTGTTTTACATATGGGCATATTTCATTTTGTTGCAAGCTGTGAAGAAAGGAAACTTTTCATGGCATCCCTTTCAAACCTGATGAGAGCTACGCAAGTGCTGGCCTCCATTCAAGGCCACATCTGATGCTCCTGGCAGCATGAGAAGGAAATGACACACATGGTGGAAGAAGGGAGGAGCACAAGTGAAGCCTGGCTTCTGAGACATCACAGAACTATAAAAAGAGTTATTTTATAAGTCTCCTGTGTAGTAATAATAATTATAGTAATAATATTGATAATAGTAATAATAATAGCAACAAAAAAACTGTGGTTGGATCTTTATTGCCAGAAACTGGTGCTTGGGGTAATCAATCAGATCAGCTCAGCTCCAGTTTCTAGCAAGACAGCTGGCAGAACATGTCTGAGAACTCTCAGCTCTGTGTAGCTGACATTCCTTTCTACCAATGACAAAGAGTAGAAAGGTCAGTGGAAAACAGCTCACCTGGAAATACTACTTTCACAGGCTCATTGATGTCCATAATAACAAGAAATAGAGTTTGCACACACATGCAAAGCATGTAGTTTTACTTGTCTTCTATTTGAAAAAACAGTTTAGAGGAAAAAAAGGGGGAAAAAATCTTCCTAACAGGCAAGATCCATATGACTGTGGGATAGTTTTCAAAGGGAAATGAAAATGTCATCACCTGACATTTCTGAAGCTGAGCTTTCAACTCCTGAGACAGAGTGCCAGCAGGAGTGTTAAAGAGAAGAGCTGGTCACAGACCAGTACACTCTCCATATGTTTCCTTGGGGTAATTAGTGTCACTTCCCCTATGAAGGGGCTCACTGTGCTTACCAGTGAATATGTCAAGTCTGGTCACTCTGAAAATAAACACTACAAAGTCACTGACAGGACCTTTAGGTTGAAAAATGAATCCTTCTATGTTCTCAAAAAAACCAAACAAATCCAAACAAAAGAAACACACCCCCCCCCTCCCCAACCCAAAAATAAAACAAAAATAAAACACCAAAAACCAAAACAAAAACCCTCACAAAAAGAACAACACAAACCACAAAAAAGCCACAAAAAAAAACCCAAACAGGAAACACTCTGAAAAACCCAAAAAACAAAACAAAAAAAAAAAAAACCCCAAAACCAAAACACCACCAAACAATTTTATTGAATATTCATTTGAGAGAAAGTTCTCTGCACTCCCCTGTGACATCTCCCAGAGAAGAGAACCAGAACATATTTAACCAAAAACATCCCTCAAGGAAACTTTTGGGCTTCCTAATCTAACCATTCCTTTCTTGTTGCACAGCTGGATTTTGATGCAGGGGCAGAAGTTTCCCCTCCCTGCAAACACACAGGCACCATGCCTTAGAGACCTCTCCTGGGGAATCTGGAAGCACCAACCCAACAGTGAGGTGCCCCAGCCAGCAGGATGTCAGGAACTGCCCCTTCCTCACCCCAGAGTGCCTGAGGACCACACCAGGCTGCCTGGGGGAGCTGTGAGACAGGGCTGGTACATGGCTTCAAAGGCCTTAAAATTCTCAGCAATCCACAGAACTATTTAAAATTATTTGTATTTGGAAGTATGACTTATGAAAAACATCACCTCTGAGGAGTTGTGTAGATGTCAACACTGACAGAGTGTTAGCGAGGTGAGCTGGAGCTGCAGGTCTCTCCCACACGGGAGTAATCAGAACAAACTCCTTCCTCTTTCACTCCCTCCTCCTGAGACGCAAACAGTGGGGAAAAGGGAGCTCTTTCCTCCTTCCAGTCCTGATACTGATGATTGGCTCACTCCCCTTTGAGGAGGAGGGAAGCAGCAGTGAAGGCAGGCTGGGTTTCCTTCCAAGTGCACCACGCTGGGGCTGTCCTCAGTAAATTGATGGCATGGCTTGTACAAGCAGGACTGGCCCAGCTGTGTCCAGGGGCAGCAGCAGGAGGGAGCAGCTGGGATGCACATGGATGTCTGGCACACCAAACCAGCCTACAGAGTGGCACTGTCAGTAACATGGCACTGGTGGCCACTGAAAGCTCTGTGGCTGGCTCTTCCAGGTGGGGAGGGATTCCTGAATAAAAGTTCGTGTTAAAAGGAAAAAAACCATTAAAAAATCAGAACAAAAAGGCAAAAAAGTTTTAGCTTTAATTTTAACAAGTCATCTGCAGGAATGGAATAAAGCCAGACCAAGGAATAAATGTAATTTAAACTTTAAAGCCCTTACTACCCATCTGTGGGAAGCTGAGGGATGCTGAACACTTCTAAGCAAGAGGTACTGACCAAGAGCTGTGAGTACTGTGTGCCCTTAACAAGATTTGTAGAAGTAAGTTGTCATTCAGGCAGTAGGTTGCTAGGATTTTTTTTTATTTTTTTTTTTAACTCTGAGTAGCAAGGTCCTAATGAAATATCTCTTTACTACAATTCTCCAAGAGGCAGGATGTTTCTTGGCTTTTATCCAAATCATTTAGTTCACATATATATATATCAGAAAAAGCTGTCACATCAGCAGCTAAGGTTGATATCAAGAGAGACAATGAGAGGATTAAGAGGTGCCTTTAGAAGGCAAGCTACTGAATATTTCACGAGAAATGGAGAGAATGCCACTGATGCAAGGGGAAGGTCAGAAAATTGAAACATCTCAGGGACACCTAAGAAATAATAAAATAGCCCTTAGGCCTTCCAGATGTTGCTATGCAGTTTTTAGGATCCTGATATTTTAATATGATTTTCATACCAAGGCAAATGCTTCACTAAATATGCATCAACAACATCCAGTACTTGCCAAGGGAATTTACCAGGATGCATCTACAGCATCACAGGAATGATGTGAAGTTTGAGGGTGCCTTTGAGAGCTGATACTTTGTCCTTTTATTGATCATTTTTATTAACACCTGAATGCTGCTGATGTGGGTGGAGTTTCACATTTCCAGCTGCAAGAGTCTGGTCAGATCCAAATGGGAGGAGATTTCACAAAAATGGACTCATCACAGTTACCTTCTCCTATCTCATCCTCTGATGATATATTTTAACAGCTCTTCTCCCTATGTCTCACCATCATCAAGACCACATAGTCTGGGGGAAAAAGTGGCCAGTAGAAGAATTTTACAAGGCATTACATTTATTTCTTAGGAAAGAGACAATGCAGAGGTAAGCCCAGGTGACTTCTGTAGACTTGTCAGTGGCAAGAGGCAAGACACAGCAGGGAACTCTCTCCAGTTGCTTTATTTGATAGTCTCATGAACTTCAAGACACAGCCTGACAATGGGCAAGTTGAACACTAGCTTTTACAAAGCAGAGAAGTATTCATGTATAACATTATTTGTATTGCCCTTTATTACACAAGTACATCTAAAATGAACCTTGTTTCCCTCCCCTGACTCCAGAACACCAGGAAGGCATTAAGAAGCTGGGACAATGTTTTCAGTCTTTGCTCATGGAGCACACTGATGAATTAACACCTTGTCAAAACACTGTTTCTGTTTACCATGTTTTCATGGCACGTTTACTTAATGACTTTCTGGAAATAAGAAATTTCCCACCTCCTATTTAAATACGGATTCTCTACTGTGAAAGTTAAATAATACTCGCTGCTTCCTTTTATCTTGACATGATATTTCAGTCTTTCATCCAAGCACTTTGCACTTTCAAAGTGCTTGAAATATAAAGAATAAATTTCTAGAACTTATGACTTAAAAAATATTGTTTTACTTCTTGAAGATGAGATTGAAATTAATTTGATTAAAAGAAAATGGATATTTTCTTTTTGATTAAAAAGAAAATGGATATAATTAAATTGGGAACTATTTTTGTTGCTTTTTTAACTTACATTAAAATGTATTTTAAAATTACTATGTCCCCTATGTATTACTATGTACTGCTACTGAGTTATTGTGCTCTCACACTATGAAGTAACTTCAGCTAGTGACTTGCACACTGTGCAGTTTCTCATGTATTCTCGGTAGTTATGTTAAAGAATTCATCTCTCCTAATAACAAATTCATCTCTCATAATAACAAAATGGAAAACAATAAATTGGCACAGACAATAAAGGAATTTAGAGGTGTGTGCTGTTTGGTCATTATAGACAGGAAGCATGTTAGACAGAACTGCTTCTTTGAGGAACTGTGCTAAAAGGGCAAGTCAACATGAACTGGGCCACTTCTGAGTGAAACAATCAAAAGAGATTATAGATAAACCTCGATTTCTGTGTTCCTCTTTGTTGTGTATGTGTAGGAAATTAAGATATGAGCCTCAGAGACTTCAACCTGCATCTCCATCATGCCAAAGTAAAGGATACCTTCCCAGATTTAGTGCTGATAATTACTGTAATTTTAACCGATCAGACAAATCATAATAAAATTGCAACAGTTACTTTTCCTGTGAAATGCAAAGAATTTAGTATTTTCCTCAGATGAGTAGCCACAGACATCAGTCATTGCTGAAATAGCAAAGGAAACACAATCATGAAAGTTGTGACCCAATAAAATCTTTTTTCTCATTAGGAAACAGTGAAATAAAACCCCAAACCTGAAATCCAAAACATTGGCATTATATTACTTTGTTCAGATCATTTACCTTTCCTGTACCACTTTTGTAGGGAATGGTTGATTTTGTCAAAGCATTTATCAACCAAATGACAATTGATATTTTTCTCGCTCTGATGGTCACTTCAGACCCCATAAAAATATGAAATATATATTATCCTTACAAACATAATTGTAGCTAATTATTGAACATCTCTTCAGTCAGTATGGAAGTAATGAGTAGAGATAAAATAAATGTGAATATTTTTAAGAATTAGAAGCAATTAGGAGTACTAAATAACTGTGCCATATTAATGGACAGGAGCAATATCCTCAGTTTTGGATGTACCGAGTCAGGTAAAAACTGCTTTTTGTGGTAATTCAAACACAGAATTCAAAGGGTTCTGTTAAGGATTTCTAAACAGCAAAATGCCTACCAAGACATTTAACCTTCTATCTCAAACTGAATTTTTGCCTGTTTTTTTATATTGCACTCTGTACATCAATTTAAAACCCTTTAAATGGTGCTGAAATTGCTTGGGCTGTTCTCTACTGAGTTGTAAGGCTAATATATATTTTTTGGATCTAGTATAATACTCCCTTCCTTTTGTGATAGTGTGACAGAATGATCTATGAAGAACTGGAGCTATGCAGACTTGTGTTATTATAATTAGAAAGATCTAACCATGTTTCATACCTGTATAGCTCCATTCTTAAGGCATCTATCCCTGTTTTATCAGCATAATGAGATTCAAACCCAAGTCTTATCTTCCAAGTGCACATAAGGATCAGTTCATCCCACATTCAGCAACAGCAGGTGACAGGAGGATCGAAGCCAGATTAACAGACAGACTTCACAGAACAAGAATTTAGCTTGACTGTGTTAAATACACCTGTGGCATAAATCACACCAATAGCAGTTAATTCCTACTGTAGTTTTTGACAGTGCTAAAATGCTCCTTATATTGCTCTAGCTATAGAATTTTTCTTATTTCTCATTGGGACACTAATTTTCCCAGTTGTATGACAGGACTGTGAGGATGCAGGCTACGGTTTGATGCTCTGTCCTATACATCAAAGTCAGTTCTTCTGGCTGCATGTTATTCAGCTTTTAAGAAATAATAAAAATTGACTCTATGACAAGCTAAAACATTTGTTTGTTTATAGCTGTTAGAATTGCTGCACTACGTAAGTAAAACGGGGGTGACAGCACAAGTCACTCCCATCAGCTTTATTTGTTTAGCTGAGAAATGGTATCCACATGCTTTGCCTCCAAGGAATCATGTTAGAGGGAGCATATTCATCAGGGCCTGCCCTGCCTAGATCATCTTGACTTCATAAACACCATCCCAAATCTGTTCAGGGGAAGCAATATATATTAATTTCCAGAAGAGGGGGGGTTTAAAAAGTTATGTATTTAAAGTTGTTTCAAGTTGCAGCTACCACAGTTCCTACATCACTGCTGGCAGAAAGGCAAGAAAAACATACAGAAGGTTCTGGATGTTGCTTTAAGCTACATCAAGAGGATCATGGGGTGTGTGTTTTGTCCATTGAATTGTTCCATTGTGGATCAGGAGTGATGGATTAGAATGGCTCCAAGAGCTGTCAGCTAATATCTACACTGCAGCAAGATCAGACGGTAGCAACCTCTCTGGAATGCTGAGACAATTTCTGGCTGCTGCCTTGAGAACTACAGGTCATGCTTCCATGAGGGGTTTTAAAGTAGTAACCTCAAGTTTAAATAGAAAAAGGCACCCAGACTGCATAATCTTCTGCAGAATAAGAAGAAAGCATTCAGATGATAAAGCACTGACGGCCTCTTGGAGATTTTGCAGACTGCTCTACTTTCTTGGGCACTCATGCCACTGTATTTTCTTGTTACATTGGAACAGCTGCATTCAGATGCTCTGAGAACAAGGCCAGAGTCTGAGTTATCAGTGGGGGTGACTAAGCAGGTCACTTGGTTACACCTTGGGACCTGTACTTGAGTTCACTGGTTAATCTAGGCAATCCACATACTTGTTGCTCCTCGAACTTCACTCTACGTTGAAGACACCTATTATCCCATGAAAATAAGGCACTCAACAGGTACCAAATCAGTCATACTGTGAAGCATAATGAAGTTTCTGAAATTCTAGAAAACCACTGTTTGTACCATAAGAAAAGTTATGCAAAGAATGTTAGAAGTTCAGACATTAAAATCTCAGCAGCAAGAAACGTACATCTTAGGCATTACAGTCAGGTACAAAGGTCACGACTTTGGGAACTAGATGACCATTTAAAGCTGTGTTTAGCTTTCTAGTCAACTTATCTGGATGTTGGCATCCTTTCTTAAACTTTGCACCAACTGGAGGATGGAAACCACAATCAGTAGTTGTGCTTGCTGGTCACTCAATACATGTTAAGAAAAGATCTGAGCCTGTGGGTGATACTTGCCTTAAAATGCCTGTGGCCATGGAAAGAACAAGACATCATTGAACTATTATCCACACCCAGAAACCCAGAGGGAGTGCAGACCAGTGTGGGGATTCTGCCTCAGACATGGCTGTGATGCACAAATACTGAGGCACAATCTGCTCCTGGAACTGGTAAACTGAGGAGTACATGCCATTGAAAGGTAAGAGTTCTACACAGCGCCATTCTGGGAAGACAAGTCGAGATAAAGCATTCATGCTTTCTCCCACCATGAAGAGAGAGTTGCTTGTGCCCTTGGGAGTTGTAACTGTAAGAGGAACAAAAGTGCTTAAGCACAAGAGCAGCAGGATGGGACTGGTGGTGCTGTTCATCATTGGCATATATGGACTTATCAAGAGTTGTAGCTGGTTGGAAGAAAAAGTGAACTAAGGCACACCTCCAAGTCAGAAGGTGCACAGTCCTGCTGTGTTAAATACCTCACCATGTGTCAGTAGGCTTACTTCAAAGCATGACAGATATTTGAAGTAGTGGCTAATAAAAGATCCATTAACTTGCTCACATTAGACCTGCCTTTGGGTCATAGCTCAATCCCACAGCACACAGATTTATACAAACTGCCTTTACACCATCACCTTGGTACCTTGTGTAAGGGGGGAATATTTTCTAAAGGTAGATCAGTCAGCAGTGATGACTCTGGACAAGCATCCTCTCCTGCACTACTTGCCGTGGCTGGAAGCAGAGTGCTGCCCCAAGCTCATGTGTGGATACATGCCTTCAGTGCCAGGCTGACTGCAGGTGTCTTTCAAGGCTTGTACTGCTCAGAGGCTCTGGGACAGAATACAGAAAACATTCACTGGAATCAGTGGATGACCCAAAATGCTGAAAATCACAGAGTGCATTCTCAAAACTCCTGCCAAGGATCATCCTTTCTGCTGAACTGCAGCAGCCACCACACCAAAAACAGGTCAAACTCCTTGCCTGCCTTTCCACCAAGCAAGAAACAGGATGTAGAATTGTGCCAGGCTCTTCCCATGAGACAAAAGTAACAGAAGAAATGTTGGCCAAATAATGATCAGGGGCAGGGTTCAGCAGTGCAGCTAGTTCATCAATGGATGTTAGAAGTGGTTACACAACTAAGGTGTTGAGAGTCAGTGAAGAAACACTAAACACTAAGCTACTGCCTCTGATTTCAAGTCCTGAGCTACGTGGTGGTTGTACAGGTGTGTGCTGGTCACAACAACAGTGGTCACTATTTTCTTCTCCCTCTCCCTAGTCCTTTTCTTTTGAGAGAGGTTTTTCCATATATTTTATGTTCCTTTAAATAGTACCTAGTTCTTGTTTCGTCCCTACTCCAAAAAGATACCACAGCAATGCAACAGGTAAACAGGTACTTTCAGATACACAAAACCTGAAGTTAAACACCAGTGTTGGCATATCTACTTAAATCAGATGTTTTAGAGATGAACAAAGAGAACTGGCAAGTGTTAGACAAGCTAAAACAAATGAGGAATTTCATATTAAATATATCAGAAGATTACATTTTTCAATAGTTACATAGTGGTTTACAAAATCTTAAAGACTGGCATTATACTTAGCTGGTGAAATTGAACCAAAAGAATTAAGCTTCCTAGGGAGATGAGAAGCTGATACCAAAGAGTAGAAAAAATATGGATTTTCCAGCTTAAGTTGTTCAGCTTTTTGTTCCCACTCCAACTAAGATTTCCTACCTGCCTTCTCCTTCCCAATAGCTTTCTATGTTACCTGCTTTCAATCAACTTGAAGAATCAAGTAATATTAAGGGTATTCAGCTACCCTCTCAAATATTTTACTACTACTCCACCTGTGAAAAATACATAAAAAATAGTTCAAGGAGCTGGAGACCTCATTGTATTGCCAGTCACCATCAGCTTCCTCAGGATATTTTTAAGATGAGTCCAACCTCTTTTTATCCTTTTCTTGTTAAAACAGTTTCATTTATAATCAGCTAAGGTTTGGAGTTTTACTCATTTTCCTTAAAGAAAAATAATGGATACCATTAGGGAAAGAACACAGATCTTCTGAAATGGTGATTTGTTGTGTAAGGTTATGAAATGTAAAAGGAAAAATGGTCATATCTTTCCCTAACAAAGTTCTGCTGTTTGAAGTCTGCCTCACACCTTATTGGTAAGTCTGGTAGCATTGTAGATTGCCTAAAATGACCCTACAGCTAGTCCTACTTTCATTCACCAATATAACTCATTTAAACTTTTATAATTTGGTATGAGTTTTTAATTCTATTTTTTTTTTTTCTATGTCAGGTATCTGCATCAAGCTGAAATTTTTTGAACCACTTTAGCCCACATCTCGATAATTTCTGCAAATGAGATAAGGATGTGTGTGGGGAAGTTTAATTTGCACTGAATATTCTGATGACAACTCCTTTGACTAAGCTTTCCATGCTTCAAAGTAGGGAAAAGAAGTCTGACAGGAGAGGGAGGGCATCATAAGAGAATGATACAATGATTCATTCCTCCATATGAAAATTTGAGCCATTGTGCCAAGTTGCAAATCTTCTAAAAAATTACAGCCTGCATATCTGTTAGCGATTAACAGCTAAAATTTTACATTCAATGAATAAATTCATGCTTTTCATGGGTTTTTAGTGATATCCAGATTGCCTATATAATGCCCTCAAAGAACTGCTAAGAACTCATCTGTCTTCTGAAAATTTTTGTATGTGAGCCAGTAGGGCATATGCAAACCCCAAACTACGTATACATTACAGGGCTTCAGGAAAAACATTGGCTATTGTAGGCAGAAGTGAGACTTGGCAAGAGCAGGGCTGGGGTAGGAGGTAGGGAGGGAGTGAGCCTCAGAGCTGAACACCCCTTGTCGATACGGGAAACAGGAAACCAAAGGAAGGAAGAAAGGGAAGTCGCCCTGGAAACCCACTCTCCTCATGAGAGACCTATAAATTCTTCAGTCTGAAGCTGCTGGGTTTTATGGGCATAGCGTCATTTTATGTGAAATTGCAAAGCACACAACAAGAGGGAAGATGTGTCTGAGGGGAAGAACGCAGAGCTGGGCAGCCGACACAAGATGGAGTGTGAGCCAGCACCAAGGCCTGAATCAGACAAGATGCAAACATGGCAGGATAGAGGATGAAACAAAGGAAAACTGGAGGTGTGTTTAGGTGTCATGGATCTCTGTGTCCTAGGGATATGCTATCTGTAATTTAGCTGCTTGCCAGATCTTGTATCATAACCTAATCTGGCTGACCACTGCTCCACTCTACAGCTGATAAAGTCTTGTGTTCTGAACTCAGAACCAAATCCAGGCTTTGCAACATCCCCATCATGTTTTGTGACTCTACCAGAAGTTATTGTGTGCCTCTGAGAGGACTTTTCCCATAACAGACTCAAGGCTTCATCAGTAAAGGATATGGACATGTCATATTCTCCAGGTTTTATTTGGAAATCATGGGAGCAAGGCTGTTTTTATGTTCTGGGAGCCTGGACTTAGGTTACTCAGGATCAGCTGGGATGATCTATGGCCTCTAACTGTTTTACCACTTTTTCAGCTCCTGATCCTGAAAAAACTTGCTCATCTCTTCCTCTTGCTTGCTAAGATGAAATAGGAAGAGTAGGTGACTTGGGTCTTTGCTGCCAGTCCAGCATGCCTCCCTGTGATCTCCTGCTGGCTGCTCCTGTCTCTCCACCTGTGCCACATCACTAGCAGTGGTGTCTGTGAGCAGGCTGCACATTGAAGAAGACACAACTGCAATAAATATAAAATGACACACCAACATGTTCTCCAGGTCATTATATCAGGAACTGTGAGGAAAAACCTGTGGGAAGAAAGCTGCAGTAGAAAGGCAGGCCTGTTTAAGGAAAAAGTGTGGGAAAAGGCTAGAGGCAACATCCCACAAAGTTTGTGAGGTGAAAGGATAACTTTTGCTTTCCTGGAACTTATTTCTGGGGGATTGACAGTTCTTGAGAGCTCTGTGTCACCTATTAGCAAATATTGCAGACATTACACCTTTTTTTCTAGTCCACAAAAAAGCTGACATCTAGCATTTAATATAGTAGCTCAGAGGTGGGGAAACTGATCACAAATAACAACAAATATTAATTGGATGATTAATATTTTTTGTTAATATGGCAGAATGCAGAACACCTCCATATTTAATTTTCTACCTGGGGTGGATTAATTGATTTTATTTTATTAGAACAATAATAAAATAATACTAAAGTTGTGACATGACCTACAGGAAGGTTAAGGATTACACAGTTAGACCTGCTGCTCAATAGTGTTCCTTCTTACCCACCCATGTGTAATAAAAAATTATTAGGCTTTGTAACTACATAACTTGATGCTCTTTTGCTTCCCAACAAACCTTTACTCCATGCATACATCCAACCACTGGATGGTTCTCAGTGTGGATATGAGGATGAAACACTCCTGCCCATCAGCACAGAGTCTGGTCCCTGACCTGTAATGTCAGCAGGGTCTGATGACTCCTGACGTACAGACCTGGGAGTACACGCACGCCTGTGCTGATGGACTGGGGATCAAAGCATGCCAACGTGGGACAGAGCTCAGCTTTTCTCTGCTCTGCTGAGTCAGACTAGGTGAGCTTGTGAAGATAAACTGCTTTTCAGTACAACTGCTGCTGCCAACAGGTGAGTTGTACATAAACAGGCAACAGCTATCTGGACAGGTGGGAAAGGTAAGGCAGCATGACCTCATAGTGTCCCACATTGCAGAGTCCCAACACCAGCAGCAGACAACGAGACACTCTGGCACCTCTGCCTGGTTCAGGTCACAAACCAAATTTCTCCCCCACTTAGTACTTTTTCAGTCAATTTTGTCATTGGTTTGTTCCTTTAACCCAAGCAGTGTGCACCTGAAATACATGGCATACTCTGGCATTGCTCTCAGAGCAGGTGGATTCAAACACCTTTCATATTCACACCAAACTATAAACTGCTTGTGCCTATCACCAGGATGAGGGGGAAATAGTCATGCAAAAGACTGATTCACTGAGGCTTACCTGTTAAATGCTCACAGAACAAGCCCACTGTGGTATTTTGCATCATAAAACTTATGAAGAAGTAAATGCATCCACACAATAATGAGCCATTATGGCTCATTAGAGGTTCAGCTTGCAAAGTCCAAAGTGTACAAACAGAGGCATTTAGGACAAATCTGAACTGAGCACTGTACCCTGCCCTCTACCTGAACCAGCCCTTTACACATATCTGGTAAATGATTTATAAACCTTAAGATAACAAAGTATAAAACCTCTTTTTCTTCTTCTATCGCTCTCTTCACTTTACAAAGGAAACCCTTTCTGAATAACTTGCCATGTCTCTGAAAATGTATCAAATTTTGGTGTCTGTTCTGCTGTTTACAGGTAAGTGCCTGGCATCCTGTCTCATGTCATTCTCTTCAGGCTTGTTAAATAGTCAGGTGGTGAAAACGCCTGTGTTACCACCAGAACAGCACTGATGGAAGAGAATTTACTGGAAATCACTGCATCAGGGACATACAGGAGAAAGGGTGAGCACAAGATTGCATGGCAAGTGCTGTGAAATACAGTTTGATTCTGCTCCTTGTTACTGTTTTTGAGCCTTTTACTGCTCTTGTATCAGGAGGAAGGATGCATTTCTGACAGAAAAACATTCTTACAGGATGATTTCCTGAACTGCTAAAATTGTAAAAAGAACTTGATGCTGTTTCTACGAAATCTTCTCTAAATATTATTCTTATCTCAACATTTATTGTTTGTAGGAAACAATTGCACATGCATTTATAAGGACCCAAAATAATCTATTTCACAAGTGATTTCTGGAATGCCTGACTTGAGTTTCTTAAGAAGACTGATTGTTTTAAGGCACCCAGGCTGTCTGAATGCTGATCCTTCTCAGCACTGGGTGACCAGAGCATCTACAATCAAGATCCAACCTGTAAAACTTGGATCAGAGGGAAAATAGATGGGGCAGGGCTACCACACACTCTTCCCAAAGCAGCACATGCTGGTACAGCCAATGATCACTGATGCGCATGCTGCAAGATTAATTTGTTTCTCAAAAAATTAAAACAAACCAGGCAGGCAATAAGTGACAGCTGACTTCCCAAGTGATTGCCTGCATCTTGACAAGATGGTCTATCCACATGCATGCATTAAAAGCATTTCTTAGATTTGAGTGCTCCAATATACATGCAGGAAATACATTATGTGAATAGCTAAGGCAGAAGAGACAATGATTAATAGTGGATTATTGAAAAAGGTTTTGTAAATTGGAACCACAGTCAGGTATAATCTCTTTCATGGGTTGAATTCACTTCCATGCCATATGAACCTGAGTTTTGGCTACAGTGAGGCTCTGCAGGGAAATAAGAAGATGGAAAGGGACTTTGTCTTCTGCAAGTTTGATCTCACCTATAAACCTTTCCTCCTTATTTGTCCTTCCTGATCTACAGTTGAACTGGGACAATTCCTGAGTACTTGCCTATCTTCTTGAACTTCACCTCCTTTCCACTGAAAGCCATTTGTAACACAAACAGTGTCACACAAGGCCAAGCTGGGAGCACAACAGCTTGCAGTTTCTCCTTTTGGAAGACTTTACTTTCATCTATTTTATGTCTTTTGTCTTGTTCTCCCTCTTTTCCAGGTTTCTATTCTTCAAAATACACGAAAAACTACTTATTACTAATTTTTAATGAGCTCTTAAAAGTTTCATTGATCATAATCAGTTGTTTTTCATTAATTGTGAATCCTTTCAGCAACAATGAAGGTGCTGGTGAAGTAAAACAGAGACTATAAGATTCTCATGAGAACTTTATTTTTCTTCATGTCCTCAATTCAGCTGCTGTAAACCACTCCTCATAGTAAACTACAGCCACAGCACTGGGAATAGGCTCTCTGGACCTTTTGCTGCCTCTGGAGAGTGCAGCAGCAAGGGATGGGGTAGGAGTGTGGTGTCTTGGCACTGAGATAATTGCTGAAGTCTCTCAGGTGTCTGATGGGGGTGTTTTTCCACATATGGATGTAGAAAGGAAATCTCAACAGGACCCACTGAGTGGACCAATGCACTGGTATTTTTTCTAATACTTTGCTGCAGTGGAAGTAGCTCCTTCCCTAGGATTATCTAGGATTTTTGCCAAAGTGACTTGCTATTTACCCATACCTGAAAATTATCCTGGGCCCTGGCATCATATTGAATATGTTCAATAGCTAATTCTGCATTGTCTATAGCTTCTCTGACTTTGCTGATGAGGCTGATGCTGCAACTCTAAGGATTGTTAATGAAGTCTCTTGAACCAGAGAGCTCTTGCGTACTGTGCTATAAAATTAAGAATTGTCAAAGAATAAAGTATATTTTACTTCAAGCTTGAAAAAGAAAGAGATGAGGCCAAAATTTTAAAGACTGGGTGTTATGGGTAGAGTTGAAGCACTTAAAAATCAGTGACTTTAAATCTTGCTGTCAACAGGTATTAGCAAATCTGATTGATTGAATTCTATTTTAAGGCTTGTTACCATCCAAACACTCCAGAATACAAAGCCTATGTACATAAAAACATTTTTTACAGTAATTTGAAAAGAGCAATGCACAGGCATTAGACTTTAATACAATTGCACTTTTCAACTGAAAAGAAGGTGATATCTGGGCCAGAGGTGGCCTGCAGAATCTACAAGACTATCCTTGCTGCAATCCAGCCATTTATGCAGTGTTCTGACAGATAACCACATCTTGATTTCCAAGGAATAATCTAAATACTTGGAGTGAGGAGAGAAGCAGCTGTTGCCATATTTTTGTCAACATTTGCACTGTTGTACTGTGGTATTCTGAGTCCTCAGACCATGTCCTGTGATCAGACTTTGTGAATTTAGTCTTAGAAATTCAGATAGCTGAAACATGGTGGGGAGGTGGTCCATTCTGCCTCACTTCTAACCTTAGGAAACACACCTGAGCTGCAGACTTGATTTACTTTTTCAAAGTTCCCAACACGTCAGCACCTGCCACCTCAGCAAGGTTGAAGTTTAGCTCTGTCCAAGTTTAGCCTCTGTCCAAGCTCTGTCCTAAAGAGCTGATAAGACTGGCAGCCTTACCTCCATAAGCTGAGATTCTGACCAGACTCACCATAGCTGATAAGAAGAGTTAGACCTAAAGGAAAGGAGACAGAGAAATTGCCAACTTTTGACATTTAAATTCCGTTGATATTAACTTAAGCAATATGTTTTCAGGTTGTCAGAAACTTGCAAGTCTTCCAAAACTAGAGAGAAACAATAGTGTGCACAGGGAGAGTTTGAAGTGCTGCTAAATAATTGACAGGTTTTTTTGTAAATATCACAACAAATCAGAGATAAACCACTTTTCCCTGTGGTAGTTGCACATCAGGGATAAATATTGGTCCTAAGCCTAGAGATTGCTCCTTACCACTTATACAATACTGCTAATCTGGATAAAAACAGTCTTTGGGGTAGAAAATGGAAGAAGCAGCATATCCTATACTGAGGCAGATTTGAAGATTTTTCTTCTTATCATTAAACTCTGCCATTAGATGTGCAAATGGTGGCCTGCCTGCTCTCCCCAGACAACTCAGCACACAATGACTCTTGCTACTTAACTTTTACAAAAGAAAATATGTTTCAATTAAATAGGTCCCTTAGCAGGCAAATGTGTCAAAACTTAATCCTATAATCACTTTTTTGATTGTGTGATGAAGTGAATTATTGCATATTCAGCTGACAGAAAAAGATGTCTTCCTGGGAAGATTTTGTGGCTGCATCCAGCTGAATATGTTGCTTTCTGGAAATTGATCCTTGTAAAGAAAGATATGCTTCCATTCAAGTCTAGGATGAAAAGATTTTAAAGCACAGTATCCAGGCTGATTTTCTATTTTGAGTGCAGTTTTCTTGCTATTCTGTGATATTTTTTATTATTACTTTGACATTCCAAGATATTTGAGATGTGTTTTTCATAATCAGACTTTTATCATTGGTTTGGGGTTTTGTTTTATATACTTACTCAGTGCTGGATTAAGTGTACGTTTGATTTTTTTGACCAAGATGAGAAGGTTGTACCACCATCTCTTCTCAAATTTAGTCTTAGATGATAGTAATCCAAAATTAGATGCTGAGAAGGCATGGTAACAATAATGACTACTAACAGTTTTCCCTCTGGACAATGACTTTAGGTGCACAGGACAGACAAAACTATCTGCTGAAGGCAATAATTACATGACCTAAGCATCTGCTTGCTAAAACCAGCCAATTTTTTTCTATAATTTGCTTTTCATGTGAGAGCACTGAGTGAATCTTCAAGAGAGGATGAATGGAAACACTTTAACTGGTAACAGCTGATACAACCCCAGCAATACTTCACCCTCCACGCACATTCCTCCTGTTTTCCCACTGGGACATTTATATCTAAAAGTGCTTTTCAAATCACATATTTCTCTAAGAGAGGAAAAAAGTATTGAATAAAAAAGAAAAAAAATCCCATGCATTATATCTGGTTGCTCTTCATGGTGAGTTAACTGTTTCAGTACAGCTTGAAGTTCTTCATCTATTTTCCAGCCCAACTTTATGCACCATGAGCCATTTTATTAACATCACACTGAAATTACGATAATAATGATAATTAGAAATTATCACACTGGAGTTCTTCCAGAGGTGTAGGTATTTATAAAAAGCAAGGAAAAAATCCACAAGAAACAGAGCTGCTTAATGATCTTTTTTTTGCAGTTTATTTCAGATCTGGAGAGCCAGAGCACATATTGGTGATAAAATGTAATGTTTAATGGCCCTTACTAACTGTATGTACATTTAAAGAAAACTGAAGCTTTTAATGAGTCAATTTCTGATCCCACTTCAGTTATCTCAGTCTAGAAATGTAATTATGAGCTTAAAAAATATTTTATATTAAGAAAAACCAAATTCACTTAAGAGAAATTAACAGCTCATAGAATTTTCTATTTGAAAACAGTAAATTGCCAGAGAAATACTGAAATTTGGCACAGTCTTAGTTTTCTCCTGTGCAGCTCTAAAATGCAAGTATAGCAGCTTAATAGACATATGCATGAAATATATTTTCCTTTTTCCCAGCTTTCCACCAAATTTCTGAACTTACGTTTTTCCATGGAGTTGGTAACATTTCTGAAGATGGCATTCCTTGAAAAATCCCTACCCTAAGACTTCTACCTTCAATTTATGCTTATAGTAACTTGGAATATGAAGAAACTGAAGTAGGAAGGAACTACTGGGACTGTGATTGCTTGCTAAGTAACTTTTCTAAAGTACTCTTTGATGTCTATATTAAGAGAAAAGATGACAACCACCCTCACTTTTTTTTTTGTTCATTACTGTATAACCGCGCTTTATCTCATCTTCTTCTTAAGCATTTTTGGCACTGAAATGAAATGATGTGAAAGGGAAAAGCAAACACTCTAGCTCACATATCTTCTACCTATATGCATTCAGCAAGCCTTTTTTTCTGTTGAAAAACCAAAAAGCAACTATATTTTGGATGATCAGGAAAGCCAGCAATAATTACAATTGAACTGGATTCAGCTGAATGTTTCACATGAAAGAAAACCTTTGATACTCCCAGTTAGATTTTCCCCCAGAAATTCAGGAATCAGGGAATTGGAGAGCTGTGAGGTGATAGCTTGCCCTGCTGAGCTCCTACTCTAAGACATAATAGACAAAGGTTCAAGTCCTTGGCCCTTCTGTTCCAGGTATGTGCAGGTCACCCTCAAGTGTCCATTTAAACCCACTTCACTAAATTGGAGCACAGCTGTTTACAGACACTGGCCTCAGCTTGGCTGAAGGATGTGAGCTTCATCCTAATCAGTGGTTTATTAAAAATGGTGTGATTTGGACTGACATGCTATTTTGTACTCTTTTAGCCCCACATTAATTTATGTCACAAGATTAATTTATGTCTCAAACACCTGAGAATAAGAAGAAAAGATTTTTTTTGTGCACCAGGGCCTTTCATATGAAGCTAAAGAGGAATTCTGACCTTTTTCTTGTGAAGAATATTTTTTTCAAGGTCTGCAAGGACTCTTGTATCTGTGGTGATCTCAGAAGCTATCTGAAGCAATGGAATAACAAGACTAAAAGTGCAATATCTTCTGTTCAGAAAGTTATTTCCAGGCATGCAATTTCTATGCTGATACTAATGAGAGTAAATGTCACATATAAGCCAGGATGTTCAGAAACCATAGATAAATTCATAGGTAGGGTTTGTATTATTTTAAAAACTTTAGGGTCTCAGCACACCTGAGACTAGTGCAATTACAGTCTAAGTGGATTTTTGAAAGAAAAATTTGCACTAAAAATAAATTAGTGTATTAATTAGATTGTAACTTTATTTACTTCAGATTAAACAGCTAAATAATGATTTAGAGCATTTATTTTATTAACTTCAGGCTTAAAAAAGAATTTCTTTCTGCAAACCTAAGGTAGGACCACCTTTGATTTCTATTAAATAAACTGCAGAATCAAAACCATGTTCTGTGGATATAAGGGTATTTTTGAAGTGCACATTCTAACATATTTTTCTGATATTACAAATATTTATCAGCTTCTGTTTCAAGTGTTCTTGGAGCGCCCTTTCTGACAGAAGAATCAGCAAATCAATTCATACGGCTCAAACGACACATCCCGTATTCTCCGAGCTACTGGGACTCAAGCAGCAGCCAGAACACGTGGGGATACAAACGTGTGGCTGAACAGGTATCTTCTTCTTTCCTCTTGCAGCACCTGCTGAGGAAAAGAAAGCATGGGTCTGGCATTAACATGTAATATAAATCATTTGGGTCAAGGCAGGAGATTTTTCTGATTTATCAGCACGGGCAGGGCTGCTCGGTAGTCACGGGCTGTATTTGTTCAGTATCAAAGCTCAGAATATTCCTTCCTGTTTTGATCTACTTCAGGTTAGTGAATCATGGGCAGCTCTGAGAGAAACAGCACAATACTACATGGACTTGGACCCTTTTGCCTTCGATCCCTCGACAGCCGTGTTCGATGGGCTTTCTGAACAGAGCATTTCATAGACTCGGAGCCTGTGTGTACCAAAGTAAGTAAAACTGACCCATACAACACTGCTGACAATTGGTTTATAGTGTCATAAACCCAACACAGTAAAAAACAAACAATTATATCTTGATAAATTGGATTTGTTTCTACCGTCCAAGTTTAATGGTTATTTAAATGCGGTCATTTTATCGTTGCGGGCTCTTTTTTATGTATGTTTTGGAAAAGATCATTAAGAGCTTAAAGAGTATATATCCTTTTAAAAGTCAACAGAAGCTAAACTGCTTCCTATAGAGTTGATTTAAAAAGCAGACAGAAAGCAATTCCTGAGGAGAAAAAGAAAAGATAAAAACTTCATCTACTTCAGTGACAAAACTGTATTCAGTGTGGAATAAAACCTCAGCAGAACAAAACAGAGAATGAGACATAGCAGTTGGTAAAAGCAGTATTTATAGATCAGCACAGGAGTACATGAAATGAAGTGCCACAAACTGTCTCAGAGAAATTGTTAGGGATTGTGCTAAAATTGGACACATTTTTTGGGACAACATTTTGTCAAATTTAGGGAGCATTTACTAAATGATTCAGTTGGACAAGCACAATACACTCTTTATTCCTGTGGAACACTTTCCTTGTGAAGATACTGCAGTCCTTAAAAATGGACAGGATCATGTAGAACTAAACTCAAACAGTTTCAGTGCTTAAAATAGTTACTAAAACAGCAATCTGTCAGTATGACTGAAACCACCCAATAGGAAAATGGATAAACTTCTTCTCCTAATATACTTTGAACTGAATATGTTTTGAATTTTATTGACTTAAAAGTGCCTTTCTTTCTGAAAATGAGTTTAATTTTGAATTGCAGCTTTTGAGAAGACCTTTTATTTTTTATAAGATAGGAATTTGACTTGGAGATTCTGAGTGAGCTTTCCAGGAGTGTTTGACCTGAAAGGTGACACCAGTTTCACTCACTGTAAGCAGAAGAAAAGTAGGAGAGACTAGCTAAAAGCTGTAATTTACCTCCCCTCCTGCTGAGGCTTCAGCTGATGCCCTTGGGCAACTGCAAGGCAGCACCAGGTTATTCACTCACAATTTCTAATATTGATATGAGTGGATAGCACTAGTCACTTCTGCCTTATGACAAATTTACCTGAAGACACTTAGTTTTCTGAAAAAAACCCACTGCCTTTCCCATCAGAAAAATTCCTCACAGAGAAAAGCCCTAACTGTGTCTAATTGCTGGTTGTGCATCCATGTGCCTGATGGCTGTGATGGCAGCAGCTGCCAGGCAGACTCCAGGATGAGTTGTGCCTCCAGAAAGATAATCCTAATGATTGTCATATGACAGGATTAAAGCCACTTACACAAACACATTTACAGGCACTCCCACTGATTTGTTTGTGATTTCAAAGCAAGGCTAGTTAACTCACAGACTGAAATAAACTTCCCAGTGCTAATGTGACAGGACTTGACATCCAGAATTTTTGAGAAGCCATATAGTAGCAAAGAAGCATCAAGCTAGAAGTTACGAAAACCATTATGGCTAAAGTTGAACAAGTCTTTTCAACCTTATTGCTCCTGATTAGTGATAGTTCTGAAATTGAAAACCTATACAGCTTATGCAGGAATCTGGTTCAAGAGCTGTACTTCAGAAGAAAACCTTTGCAAAAGCTAGAAAACCTAAGATTGCAGCTGTTGACAGTATCTTTAAATTAATTCTGTGATTTTTTTTTTTTTTATTTTTCCCTAAAAGCAATTTATTCCATCTTTTCCAGCAACAACATCAGATCCTACATGGAGCTACTACAGCGGTCTGGGACTCACCTCCAGCAACAAGCTATTAAATCCTACACATCTTGTATCTGGCCATGTTAGGATATGGCATGTTATGTATTTGCCATTATGTATTGATAAGATGACTTTATCTCATCCCACTTGGGTCTAAACCCAAAATTAATACAGTAATTCTCTGCATAAATACTGCATATTTTATATTCATAAGTAGAACTGAGACATTGGTCATGGCAAATTGAATAAGAAGTTGAAGAAAACCAACTGTGAAATTTTAGCAGGTTTGGTTTAAAAATGCCTAGTGTTTCCAGGTAAAACATTCCTTTGACTAAACGATTGAAGATGTACATTTCTGCTTCTGTGACTGAAAACCACATTTTTACTGCTCAGGATTTTCCTTTAGCTACATTTTTGAGAGGCAAATAAGAAATGAAAATCAGTCACTTTGGATGAGTGAGAGAAGTAGAGCACATTTGCTTCAGGTATACTTCTGTGGTTCAATGCATTTCCATTTATTCAAGTACTAGTAGTGTTGTAGTACACATCCATTCATGTCAACGCTTCTCTTTCCTCATTTAATCTTCTGTACTTGGTCTTGAGTGCCAAAACCCACTGAACTCACAGCTACTACTATGAGATGTTTTTTCTAACTCCACAGCTATTGGAAATGGTGGAAACATTCACGGCTCCTTTTCTAAAAAGCAAATGGTGGTGACAAATGTTCTTTATGCCATGTTCTTGAGCTTGGAAGTTTTCTGTTCATTAAAACAGTTCATTAATGTACTTTATTTCAGAACATCTTTGAAGAGAGGATTAGGCTTCTGTGTTTCTTTTGTATGTTATTAATATAATGTTAACAATTAAAAGCTTTTTCAAACTTGGCCAAATTTTTTGCATGAATAAAGACCTATTGAGGAAAACAAAATGTATGGTAACCTAATGGCAAGGTAGGTGAAGGAAGGCAATTTTTGCTTGCTTTTTTTCCCCAATGAGCAGATTCTGCATGTTGTAATTTCAGGATTATTTGTAAATATGGACTGTACATTAACTGGAACATATTTGAAGATCATGTTGGATCTTCTAGAAAGAAATCCATATTCTGGCTTTTTGGCAATCTCTACCATGATCCTAGGTATGAAACTATCCTTAGGCCATTATTAATTTCCCTGCACAGGACAATGGGCCTGAAATTGCCATTATTCATTAGCTGAAGCTGAAAATTCATTAAACACTTGAAAGAGATAAATGAGGTGCAAGTTCAGTATTTGCTATGTAGGATTTCACATCTTTAGTCACACTACTTAATTATGAACAGTTCATTCAGAGATAAGGGGTGACAAGTGATATATAGGCTAAAGACCACAGTCATGGCCTGTCCCTGCTGCCTGCCTTCTCTGCATTGTTCATCCTTGGACAAGCTAGTGCTCCCGACCCTAAACATTCCAGTCTTTTCCTCAATAGCAGCACAGACATGACAGAGTTACTGAAACTCTTCATTTATAGCAAAATGCAAGGCTGTAAAGATAAGCACTGCCTTTTATTTTAAGTGTCTATGCAGTAAAACCCTGAGGATGCACCTGCTCCAGCTAAGCATCTTGCTGGTCCCAGAGAAGTTGCAACTCTGCAGGCAGTGATTCCCACATCACTTGTGAACCAGTTCCTGAAGTACTGCTCTTTCCTGCCCCTCTCTCTAATTGATGTCATTGCTGCCAAGGCAGGGCTTTGTGGTCTATCTGTGCATTAACTGCAGCTTTCATGCCTGCATGGCATTTTAAACAAAAATGGGGGAATTTCAGGAGCTGGTTTTCAGATAGGCAGCAGACATCCCTGGAGTGGGGATGACAAAGTCCATCAGTGAGGTGGAAGGCAAAGTGAAGTGCTATCAGCTACCATCTGCTATCAGCTAGTGAGGTAACTGCCCAACCCTTATGAACCATTTCAGAGCCATAAAATTAGGATAACCACTGTCTGTCGCCACGAGGACAGTCTTGGACTAGGCTAGCTTTGCAAGAAAAACGTCAGACAATGCCAGGGGATGCAATTTGACAGATCTGTTGTACTTAGACATGACTAATTCCTTTAAAGAAGTTGTTCTGAAAGGCAGAGACTCAATACTCAATCTGCAAATCCATAGCTTCAAGCTAATGTCAGTAATTCAGATAATTAGTGTTGCTGAATTAAAAGGGAAGAATTGTGCACGCACGAGCAGCGCTGGAGGATGAGGTGCTTATTTTGTGTTATCAAGTGCATGCCACTCATGACAATGAGCAAATGGCTTTCACAGCATTTGAATATTAAATACTTCCATCTGCATTTATTAATAACTGGGAAAAATATTTACCCTGTGAATTTGTTCCCTCTATTTATCTTCATATATTGTTTCAGCACTTTAACACAAGCAAACCTGGACTCTTCTTTGCTGACTTTTCCAACACATCTTTATGTTGCCACCTACAAGTTTTATCTCCTTGCTTTTTTCTACACAGCACAGATACACAGGCAATACCTTAGCAATGACAAAACTAAAGAGAGCTTCAAGTACATCTGTGCTGGTCATGAGAGTGGAATTACAGATCTCAGGGCATAGGACCTTTGCTTCTGGTGCAATGGAGAGCAGTATTTATTACTAGTTTCTGAATACTGCAAACTTTTTGAACAAAATAAAAACTAAGCTACACAAATACCAGAGCTCCCTGAGGCTAGAGAGAACAGAGTTCCTCTGAGAGAGGGGGAACAGGCAGAGAGGAAGAGGAGTTAGAGGAAGCTAAAGCCAGGTTTGTCTCTGTATTGATCTTAACTGGATGGATGCAGAACATCCACCCAGCAGCCTGATTTTCTCTTTCCTGACTTATGTGAACAGGGTAACTAAAGTCAACAGGACAGCAGAAATCAGGATACCCGGGTATCTCATGGTTGATATCTAGCTCCAGCAACAGCTTTTTGCCAGGCAATGCCCTCCCATGGGAGTGGCAAGTCAGTCATGCTGCAAATCCTTCCTCAGAGCACTTTCCTATTCCCCCAGCTTCTTGTATCCCTAATTTTCCCAGTCTTAGAAGAATCAAACTGCCTTTGCAATCTCTCCTACTCTGTCAAGTTGAATTGAAAACAGCCCACAAGTTACAAAATTACTGTGGCTAGACATAAGGGATAAACATGTACTTACTGAGACAGCATGGTTGCAGGAGCCTTGCTTTGTTAGGGAAACAGAGGAGGGATTCACTGTAGTCAGACATGACAGCAGAAGTAAGAAAACCTGTCATTTCAACAATAATTGAAGAAAAAGATTAATACTCCATGGCTTTCTTTAAATGAGAAAAGCAAGTCATTCTGAATACAGTGAATAGAGAAAGCTGTAGAATCCAAGTAACCTATATATAACCTGCTTTACAAACGTTGAATATGGGATAAGTACTAAAATACAGTTTTCTGTAAACTCAGCAGGTGAGTATATAGAGGTAACGAGAAAGAACCATTTATTTTATGATCTGAAATGATTTCTTCAACTGTGGCAAGTGGTATTCAATGGAAGTTTTACACACTACTTCATCATTGCTGTAGTTCATGTGACTGAACCTGGTCACAGATGACTTTAATGCATAAACCTTTTGAGCTTGCATCACATTAATGTTGTGCCTTGCTTTACATTTGATCTTCTGTTGTCTTAATTTAAACCAGAACAGCTGAGACAAAATGCTCATCTAATCTACACCTGCTGCTGGCTGCCAGCAAGAGTGAGCTGTGTTCAAAGCAATTTATGTTGGCTGATTAAGTACATAAACCACCCACCTGAGGCAGGTGCATTGCCATAATCACTTCATGTAGAGTGTGAAATAAATTGTTAGTGTTTTGCATCATCCATAGGAAAAAGTGAGCTCAGTAGTTAAAATGTAAACATAGAAAGTTATCCAAAACCCTAAAAGTTCAGCCAGGAAATAAGCAGTCTTTGTATGTGACTATTATGTTAAGTAAACAAACATCAATAATTACTGATCTGCCTCGAAGACTGTTGAGAGATATGTATTTCAAACATTATCACATCAAACCTGCAGGGCCTACTTTCCACCAGCTGCAAAAAAGAGAAACAATTACTTCTATGAGAGATGAGTGGTATCAAACTGGATATCTGTAAAGGTGATCAGCATAAGGCAGCACAGCAAACATCTGCTCCCTTTGAGCCCAAGCCACATCCCACTGCAGCACTAGGCAGGCTGAGTGCTGCAGCTGACTGCCTTAGAGATAGAACAAGTACTCATTGAGACTCACAATGCAAATTTTACCAAGGGGAGCAAGCTTTCCCTATGCCAATGTCAATCCAGACAGGGATGGGGAAGGAAGAAGGGACAGAATGACGAATTTCAGCCCTCTAGGGTCAGCCCCTGAAAGCTTCTTTCTCTATGAGGCGTTACAGGATAGTCAGCTTGGAGTGACACTTCCTATTCAGCTCCTTATTCCTGGTCATAGCAGCCACTGCTAAGGTGATTTCATGCCAGTCACTGCCTCCATGGCAGAACTGAATAAGCATGTGAAATCCTATCTGAATAATTCAACTATGTCCTGCTTGTGATTGAAAGCTGCTGTGCAGCAGGGAGCTCACTCAAGGAAAGCTTAAAAAACATCCTTACAACTGCTGTCAATACTATTATCATAAATCCAAGGCCCGACTGTGCAAGGTGCAATGCGAAAGCAGTTATTGTGACATCTTCAAAATAAAAGTAGGGCTGTCTAAGGACAAGAAAACAACCACAGATAGAAAGTGACTAAAGGATGGTGGTGGTGGCTGCTTAGCACTGAAAAATAACCTACTTGGTAGTTATTTAGAAGAATTACTTAAAAAAATCTTATTTGCAACTTCAAACTGGCTTTGGTTGAACACAGCACAAAGAACTATAAAGTGCTGCTCCCTCTTGGTGTCTCTGTTGAAATATTTATGGTGCTACCCTTGCTGTGGATTTCAGGCAGGAGGCTCAGGGCTGAAAGATCCACCAGGAGCTTCCTGATGGCCTGGGACATATATATCCCCAAATTACAGTGTGGGCATGATGCAGCCTGAATTTTGCTATGATACCTCATAAAGCAACTACCATATAGCAAAGCTACATTGAGCTGACTTTCGGTTTTTAATTTAGAAGACTTGCAGTAACGAGGAAGAGCCTATTAAAACATTTAAATAGTGAACTTAAGAGGAACAAAACTAAAGAAAACAAACATGCTCTTACTGGAATGAGTGTGTTTCAGGCTCACAGAAAATAGCTCACAGCACTGAAGAGGTCAGATGTGAATTCATTACTTTTCTAGTATTAAATCACTCCATGTGCAACAGCCCTACCAATCATTATGTCCAATGCAAATAATGGATTTTAAGTGTTTCTGTCTCATTATTTTGTGACAGGATTGTTAATATTTTATGACTATACAACAGTTTTTTAGGAAATCTCCTCAAGGATAGGCTATATACGTACATACACAAACACACACACACACACACACACATATATATATATATGTATATATATATATATATATATGTGCCAGGTTAATTTTCTTCTTTTCCCCACTGCCTAGATTGCACAGCAAGCATCCTAGATGGAATGGGCCAATAAGAGATTGCTAAACAGTGGGCTTCAGAATTCTCCAAGCATTAATTAACTTGCATTAATACAAGTAAATATATACCACAGATTTTTATTTTTTTTCAAATCCAGAAATGTTGGCTGTTATAATGGCTTAACAGTTCATGGTGAGAAAATGGATTTCCAAAAAAGGCTGGAAAGTGTCATTGAATTACAAGGCAATAATGAAGTCTGAGGTTTTTCCAGCATGTATGTGTGTCCTGCTAATTTGGTACGGCAGTGCCAGACTGCGCCTCCAGAAATAATTAACGATACGAGATGTACAGGTACTTCATCAGCAGAATGGAGGGTGATGAATCCATGCAAAAATTGCACAGGTAGAATAGAGGGATTGCTACAACATACAGATACAATAATAGGCTAGCAGAGTCTCCTTTGAGAGTGAAGTACAGTTTTACAGTTTCATCTCACCTGGGCACAAGATCACTGAAGAAGACTTGAGTAATTTCAAGAAAATCAGAGTTATGATTTTTTCAGTTAGGTTTATGTATTTATTTTAATTTTACAACTTTTATTCATTTTTTTAATATTGTATTTTTAGAAATTACACAATCATAATTTATCTTGAATTTCAAGCTGCAGTTTTTACAGCAGATCCTGTTGTGTTGTCTTTGCTTTTAGGAGGAATGAGTACAGGACCTATTGGACATTCACTTTATTGTCTAGCAGAACAATTGAAATTTTGAGCCCACAAATATTCATGCATGGATATACATGTCACTTGAACTCCAGCTGAAAGTTGAATGAAGAGAGGCTACTTGTATTTTAACTTACTTATGCATAGATAACCATCTGAATTACCTGAATTACCTTCATGTTCTAGCAGAGATGCCTTTTAACACTAACCCTCAGCCTAGTGGCTGCACTTGGCACACTTGCAGAGGAAATACTCTCTTTAAGCACATTCAGAGGAGATCAAGTCAGTCAAAAGGATATTAAATTAGTTTAAATGTACAAAATGGCTTATTGAAACAGCCTTATTGAAACTACAGCTACCACCAGTGACTGTAGGCTAAAGCTTCTGGACAGAGTTTCATTTTGTCCCAGAAAGCTCCAGATTGTCTGAATTAAATTCACTGATGTTTTCTTCCTCTGCATTGTACTATTGTAACTGTGAGAGAAAAAGATTCTTCCAAAAAGAGCCTCAAATTTTAAAAACTACGTGGGATGACTCAAGAATTTCTTCTTGCAAGATGACATCAGTCCTGGAAGTCATTCAACATATCATCAAATAAAACCCAAGTCTCAATATTAACACCTTCTGTAAAAGCCCAAACCACCTCTCAAATCAGCCAATAATCAGCCTAAAGCAGTTAATTACCATCCTGCCTAGTGGAAAGAGTTAGTAATGAACTGCATGTATTCTCCTGATTTAGTGGTTTGGACAAGTGTTTTAGTCAATTTTTGAGCTGGTAGCCACTAGAAACTTTGGCAGGTAAACACATTTTACATTCAAAGGTTAATGTGGATATGTCTGGGAAAAGAACAGAGGAAAATGAAGGTGTAATTCCTTGGTAACTGTAGAAACAATTAAATAATATAGATAAACCCCGGATATGGGTCATATTTTGCAACAGAAATACTCCCTGAACTTCTCCTCCAAAAAGGAAGCAAGTCTTTATTTAGTGGAAACACATCTTCCTGAACACATTGGAAAGAAATGTGGCTTGGGAGAGTAAAAACTGAATCGAAAAATAAGCCTGCCTCCTTCCAGGAGAGCAGAGCATCCATGGGAGTGAGTGAGTTTGGCTGGGAAGAGCTCATGTCTGGCAGATGAGCCTGGAGCTGGGGCACAAAGAAGCACAGAACAGATGAGGAGAGGAGGTGTCTGCATGAGGTGGCTGGAAATAGTGAAGTGGAAGCACAGGGTGATCTTTTAGATATTTAGTTTCAATAGAACTGCAGCAATTTCCTTGCATATCCTTGGAACTGAATTCTATGAATATTTGTTTTTGGATGCTGCAAATGAACCCTTTCATCCAGTGGTTTGTGGGGCAAGTGATTGCAAGATAACAGCCAAGTGTCCAGGCAGCTCCTGCAAAAGGGTGCAGTGGGCAGGAGGGTGAGATGAAAAAGAAGAAAGAAAGGAGAAAAGATGCAATGTGCCATGTGCAGGTGGAGGGGAATGGGGCTCACACAAAACATTCTGATCCTCTTGTCTGGGAACTGGAAATTCATGTGGCCTCAAAACACGGAAGAAACTAAGTAGGAACAATTAATTAACTAAAAGGATTGGAAAATATTTCTCTTTCAAAAAAAATTAAATTAAATATCTGGATTTTGTACTACTACCTTTTTCATCCCTGTGCCTTTAAAATCTTCACACTTTAAAGATCTTGCACACAGAGCGTTCTTTCCAAGGAAATAAGTTTTTTATGCTGTTCCTCTAAAAGACATCTTTTCTCCTCCCTCTTGGGACTTGCTTATTTTTTAGGTTTTTTTTGGCTTAAGGCTATCACAGGGAAGACCAAGTGATTAAGTCACCCAGCAGAGTATTTACCATTACACAAGGCATGATAACAGTAAGAGACCACACAGGAGACTCCAGCCTTTATCCAAAAAGGGCTCAGGTTGTGCTCTGGGATTATGGCCACTGCTGTAAATATCTCCCTTCCTGGCAGGAGGAAGCAAGAAGAAATCACAGAATCACAGGATATCCTGAGTTGGAAGGCATCCACAAGAATAATCAAGTTCAGCTTCTGGCCCTGCACAGAACCCCAAAAATGGGAAGTGGCATCATCCCAAGCTGTACTTGATGGTGGAACCATCATGTGCATGGGGAAGTGCTGTGAGATTTTGCTTATTTGCAGGCCTTGAAACAGGCATCACACCAGCTTGGACAGAGTGGGGTGGGGTCAAATCGGGGTTTGTGTTTTTAAGCAAGGGACAGGGTGTTTGTGATCACCTGTGTATGTCACACTGGCCTAGACACAGGAGGATGGAGCTGGACCCTGCAGAGACAGTTCACACACAGCTGGGAGCCCCCACGGGGTCAGAGGAAGTGCAGACTCTTCATTTGACCTTGCAGAATTTGTGCAGAGTCCAAAGAAACCTGTCTTACCAAGGCTTGTAGATGTCATTGAGGAGAAGACAGCTGTGATTAGAGCATCACTCCTCCTTTCTGCTCCTGGTTTCCCTGCTGTTGCCCACCCAAAGGGCTCCAAGCACAAGTCAGGAACGCCTTTCTGAAAGCATCTGAGGCACAGAATTTGGGTTCTAGGAGGCTGGAGTTGGGTGGAAGAGGGATCATACACAGCACATGTCTGTTCACAACAGGCTATTGCTCATGTAGTAAAAATTTTAAATAAATAAATAAATAAATAGAAATTTTTAAAAGGCAATTTTATAACTCCTGCTATTCTCTCCTTTGGAAATCTTTGACAAGCCCCATTGCTTAGGTCTCAGAAAGCAGCTCCACCTCAAAAACCACTTCTTGAAAGAATTGTAGCAGCAAAGAGCGAACTCCTGATTTCTTCTTACACCTCCCACACAGAAGTGTCAGGAAGGTACTGCCAAAACATTTTCTACGATGACTGGCAACTTGCTTGCATGCCAAGAGAAAGGAACTTGTGAGAACATGCAAAAGTGTAATCCTGCAATTCCCTGCCTTGAAAAAGTTTTCAAAAAATGGTAATTACTTTTAATTGAGTTTAAAGATGAGAGCACTATAGTTTTTATTTTAATCTAAAGCAGTTCATCCATGTCTGAGTCTTCTAACTAAAACAGGAACAAGAGACAGAATGTACCGTGCACAGGTAAAATTTAATTAGCTAATCCCTTCTCATTATTCTGGACTGCCATTTGTAATCCCCATGTCCTATTTAGGAAATCATAGCTTCTTCTGTAGTTCAAGTATTATTATGTACACTCCCATTATAATTTTGTCAAAAAACCTGTCTGAGGTGAAGAAAGAATCCTGCACAGTGTTAATTGCTCTTCAATAGACTAGTCAGGCTTACCAGCCTTTTTAAAAAGTATTTATAAAAGACACCACAGATCAGTATCAGCATCCATTAAAATGGCAAGAGCCATTTTAACTATTTCCTATAGGTGATAATCAGATTTCTCAAAGACAGAAGAAAGAGCAGCTGACATCCAAACCTTCGTATTTATTTTTTTATAGAAGCAAAATATTTTATATTTCAGACCACAACTGTGGTCCTAAATTATGTGCAGCAATAGGAAAGGTCTGTGCTTCACAGGTGATGGCAAAGTCAGTGAGTCTTATGTCAATGTCTTTTGTCCAAATCTAATTTGATAGTGATGAAAAGGTGTCATTTAGTGATCTCTCTTCTTGAAATGAATTTATGGTAAGACACTTGATGGACAGGTGCTTAAAATAGACATAATTTTTTTTATACTTGTGCTAGCTTCAGCTGCACTATTTTTGTAGATAAATGGAATACCTCTGATATCAATTAAGACAAATGAATCAGCCCATATTGTTTTGAAGGGATCAAAGGTAAACAAAACCCTCACCAAACTCAAAGAATCTCTTCACCCCACCCTTTATTGGTGCTCTGACAATGTAAACTTGTGACACATAATTCCCTCAATAAATCACATTTCCATCCCAGAGAAACAGCAATTGTTCTTCACACCTCCTCACAGGAAGATGGTTTCAAGCTCCATCAGAAGAATACACAGAAAGAGCTAACCTCAAATGATTTCCTTTCCGGACTGTAATCATAGTGTTCTGTTTCTTCTGAAAAGTCACTTCACCTTTGAACTCCCATCCAGACCTTACATTTTTTTCCCAGCTCTGAGGATCTTTGCAGCAATAGGCACAAGTCCACTGCAGGCTGGAGGAGGCATTTCCCTGAACCATAACATATCAGGGATTTGACCTCAGCTGTATGTGCTTAGACAGACCTGTACAATACAGCTTAAGGTGAAGAAAGTAAAGCAATACTCTTCTTGATGCAGGCTTACCCTTGGCTTTGGAGAAGTTAAGGAGACACTGAGATACAGCTGAATACCTGTAGAGTACGAGACAAAGCAGAAAAGAGGCAACAGAGATCAACCACAACTTGGTTTCGGTTTGCAGTCCCTCCAGCCTTGCCTAATTCCTCTCCACTGGATACATGGAAGAATATCAAAAGAGAATTAACCATATAGGTAACATTCTTCATCCTGCCCTATTCAAACACCAACTCAAGAGTCAGAAAAAACAGTGGAATTGAGAGCAGCTTGAAATTGAGGTGTAATGAAGCTACTGGTGCTGCACTGATAACTTAAAAAAATCAAAAGAAGGAAAAAAAAGCTCATTGGAAGTCACTGGAACAAATGTGGTTTGCACAACCTTGTTTGTTCTTTTTTCTGGTCAAGGATGTTCTTTAATTAAAATGAGGGGTAATTAATTGAAGGAAGAGCTCCAGGATACTAGCTAGGGCTTGCTGTCTCTCAAATATTGGGGAAATAAAAATACAGAGCACCCTTCTACACACAGCCAGCAGCACTCAAATAGCCCCTGTTTCACGTACCTTACATTGAAGTCTATTTGAGAGAAAGCCCACATGAAAGCCAGGCCTGATGGAAACCCAGGAAACTCACAGGATATGGGTGTTCAGGTATGTGAACAGTAGGCAAATTATTTGCTCTGATAGTGGTCACTCTAATTTTTTTTTGTTTTGTCTTCCACACTGGATTAATTTTTTAAGTGGTTTATTTTCAGATCTGACTTATATGTCTAACTGCAGCCAGAAAATTCCAGTTCACAAGCTTACATGTGTTTAGTATGTTTATGCTTCTTCACATATGTAGACAGAGAAAAAAAATTACTCCAAATAGACTGGAAGCCCTCTGAAGAGCTGCTGTAAGATCTTTCTTTTTATTGTACAGATCCCTATACTGTTAACCATCATAGTAGCAAGCTGCCATGACTAGAAACTTTTCCCTATTTTTTTTTCCCTAGCCTTGCCAATTAACTGAGACCACACTATGGAGGGAAATATGTTGTTTCTGCTTGCTCATTCATGACCCAAGTAAACATCAGGAGGAAATCAGTGCCACCCAAACCCCACTGTCAAGTGTGTTTGTACAGGTGTCACCAATTAGGGCAGAATTTGTCCTGCAGAAACTGTCCAGCCCTACATGCTGGAGAAAACTGACAAGTTGGTTTGGGATCTCACAGGGATGTTTGTAGAGCTGGCTGCAGATAGCCTCAAGGTCTGGACAATGAGATATTTATTTTCTTTGTGGACTGAACATTCCTGGTGTGTGTGTACTGTGTCTAGCTGGGATGGAGTTAATTTCCTTCATAGCAGCCCATACAGTGCTGAGGTTTGGATTTGTGACAATATCTGTTTCAAGTTCTCATTTCACCCTTAGTCCCTACTCCAAGCCCTTTCCCAGAAGCTGCACACCATGGAGCTGTATCTCCTGCCCATCCCAGCTGAGGGCTTCTCTTCTCCTCAGTATTTCAGAGGAGGTGGATGAGCACATCAGCTCAGTTGTGGCACCCTTTTGTGAAGAGCAAGGAGGAATGTGTGGCCATATGGAATGTTGTGCTGTGCTAACAGGTTGGTGTGAATCCTCTTCTCGGGAGCCAAACCCTCTGTCGAGAAAAAAGGCAAAACAAAGGAACTCTGCAAACGTGCACCCAGGATCCTCTAGATGACAGAAACTCCAGCTAAGTGACAGTACTTCACTGTGCTGTGTGTAAGCACAAGGACACTTACCTCAGCATGAGGAACTCACTGTCTGAGGCTGCTCCAGCTGCACAGAGGGATTTCAGCTGTGGAAAGCATTCCTTGGGCTTTTGCTGAGAGACTGAAACTCTCAACCATAAGTGATAGTAAAAGGTTTTAAAATCTTAGAAAATTCAGGGACTTAGAAAGTTAAGCTTGGAAAGCCCTGGGAAAAGTAGGCCCTGGGAAATGTTAGGCCTTGTGCTTGCTAAAGATCAGATGAAACTGCACCTGTGTAATCAGTAGATGATCATGATACAATTGTTAGATGTGATTAGATATAAGTATTGTTTAAAGAACATGAGGAACAATGTTAGAGGGTTGAGGGGGATCACAAGACATCCATGCTTGGGTAAAAACAATGCATACAATAGAACAATGTAAGTTTAATAATTAATATGTAAGTTGTATAACGATAGAGTATAAAACATGTTCAGCTCAAAATCAAATCGGGTCAGATTTGGGTCTGTGTACCCCTGACACCCAGAGCTCTTCAATAAAGCACCTTCATATAATCATTCTGTGATTATGTGTGTTCCTGAACACTAACATAAGCAGCCCTGCTCGTTTCAAGAAGCACTAATTCACATTCCATAAAGGATGATTTAAAATATTATTTTAGGTGTTTTTCCCATTCCTAGTGCTTATCAAAGAACTAAAAGGTAACCATGAAGATCCACAGGGGCACTGGATTTACAGAGAAGAGGAAGACAAAGGATGTATAAATCTAGGAGAAAAAGTTTTTAAAGACAGGATGATACTGTAAAACAAAAGGCTCACATGAAAGATGCCAATAGTTAGCATTTCAGTGAAGTATATGCAGCTGTAAAAGTTTGAGGGCAGCATGGAGAGTATTGCTAATATTTCAAAACTAGCACATAAAATTTAAAATGATGATGATGATGATAAAACAACATAGTGAAAGAAGGGAATTTTAGGTAAAGACACTCTTACCAGCAACTATCCAATCTGTTAGAGTCATATATCATGGTAAACCATCTAATGTCACTCACACAAACTCTTACATTTTTTACTTCTTTTTAACAGCTGTGCCATTTCCACATTGAACTGCAACTTATTTATAAGACCCACAGTCTGCAGCCAGAAAAATCTGTATGAAAGCTTTTTAAAACATGTATTTGAGCAGAACACTTATCATATGAATTACTTTTGATAAATTCTAAATTATCTTAGTTTTTAATATTTCGCATAAAATTGCACTAGAATTAGAAAGTAAGGGTATCTTCAGTTGCATAAATCAAATTTTCCACCATTCTAGTGCTGGCTATGTAATTCCTAACTTTTCTCTCAGATGAAGCCCTTTAGTCAACAGACAAAAATTAAATCTTACAAGTTTCCATAAAAAACCCAAAATCTGTTTTACTTTTAAAATTAGTAGAACAAAATCTTGCATTTTTTTCAACTATGAGTATGAGTAGTATCTAAGACTCAGAGTTCAAGAGGAAAAACCTGAACAGATGCATCTAAGAGTTCAATCTAATATCCTTTCACTTTTGGACCAGCATCCTAAAAGATTATACATTCCTCACAGTGCACAAAAGTCATAAACTTGATTGTTTCATAAAGTACTTGTATTTTCATGCCCTGAAGACACAAGTGGACATCCTTACTTGCAATTCTACACTTATGAGCAGGAGTCATCCCCAATGCATGTTTCAAGACACTCCTGCCACGTGCATGAACACCACAACCCAATTTTATCAGTGTCCAAAACTGAAAACCATGTCATCTCCATTCTGTGTGTCTCATTTCCTGTTAGATGTCCTTTTTTAAAATTAGTCTAACAAATCTTTACCAAGGCCAGGCAAATGCCAGAAAAGTGCAATTTAAGGAACAGTACTGCCTTGACCTGCAAAGAAGAGGGAGTACAATGGATCTTAATGGTCCTTTTCTATGTAAGATTCTGGGAGCTGTGGAGGTATAATGCAAACTTTGAACTGTCCTGAATTAAGTGAAGTCAAGATAGTTCAAGGACAAAAACTTGTTTACAGCCAATATAGATATTTGAAATCTTCTCAGAAGTACTTTAAAATCCCATTGGGAACTGAAATGGGTATTTCTTGTGGTGCTACAGCAAACCCTGAATTTCTTCGTTGTTTAATTAAATGTGTTCTGAATCCAGAGACAGTCTCTCCTACAGATAAAACACAGAAGAGTGTAGCATAAACTATATATAAATAATTATTTGCTTAGCTTATTCACTAAAAATATCACTCCTGCTTGAAATATATAAATCTGGATATCACTCCAAACCAGGAACATTACACATAGGGCTTTGGTGAGTTCTGTAGCATTACAAGAAAGCTATCGCTACTTCAAGTTCAAATTCAGTGCTAGAACTTAACACTTAATTTTTTTTTAAGAGGATGGGTAAACTAGAATATATCTTCTTTCATCCCTTCTTATCATAGCTACAAATATCCCACTAAGAAGAAAAGTTGTGTTGTGACACATATTGCTGGGCTTCATGTTATAGAGCTTAAAAAACAAACAAATAAAAACAAACCAAAAAAACACCTAACTCACAAAAGTACCTGTAAATAATTGAAAATACAGTTTCGCATTACAAAATGACTTTGTCTCATATTTTATAAACAGCAGGATTACATTAAAACAAAAAAGGTGACAAATGTTCCATGTATGCACTCAGAACTTGCTATTACAGATGTGCTCAGGGAGGGATTTTTTTCTGTTCCCTTTGGCTGCATTGCTTAAGGGAGGGCTGTCAGCCAGCTGAGCAAAACAGCTGTGACTTGAGAGCCCAGTGGAAGAGAATGGGGAACCTCCTGCCCTGTAGAAGATTGGCTTTTGCATATCAGCTTAAACTAAGCTCCTAGGGACAGAATATGCTGTGGCAATCATTGCAAATTGAGTGACATTATTAATACAAATGTTCTGCAAAGATAATGGACAGACCTGCTTATCTGTCCATAGTAATTAAAAAGCTCTAATAAAATAATATTGAAATAAGTTTCAGTGCTTTGTATGATGGAGTTCTTCACTGGAAAGTCTTTTATACATCTTCAAGTTGCTACTCATTTTTGAAAGCTAATGCCATGATAACTTTCAATATTATGGCTAGTGCACATTTCTGTGCTGTGTTAATTGTCCATGTACAACTCCAAAGAAGATTCCCACAAAGAGGAAAAATACAGGACTTATCATCTGCAATTGGAGACAAAAGGAAACAGTGGCTATCACCCCCACAGCATTTTCATTAGATATAACTATTCTTGTCCAGTATTTGTATGCATTAAATAATCATCATGCTTCCCTAGCTCTCCTCCTTCCCTGGAGAGGTCCATGGATATAACTGACACTCTTGTAGGACTTACCACTTCTACAGAATACTAAACAAAGATCTAAATAATTTCTTTCCCTTGGCATCCTAATTAGGACAGTATGAAGTTATATGCTCTCAAGTTCTAAAGTCAGTGAACAAACTGAACAAAGTCTGCTATATTCACATTAACAGTTACTTACTCTTTTTTTCCCCATGTAACTTTTTCACTCCATGTCAGTTAGTGCAAAATCCTGTCATAATCAAATCTGTGCAAAGATCTCCACAATCAGAGTGGAATATTTTTCGTTGCTAACACATAGCTGTTTGGACACCCAATCTCCTTTTTCTAGGACACTCCTGTTGCTAGAAAGCCTTGAATCCTTAATTTTGGATGGGTGGTTCATGAGTAGCAGTGTGGCAGGGAGCAGAAAAAAGAATACTTAGGGAGAGAGAGGAAAATATAATCTCAATGCCAGCAAGAACAAGCTGCTGATACAACTGATTTTATATCTTCTTCTTCTTAGGTGGGAGTCTAACAGAAAACAGCTGAGATTTTCACCTTGAAGAATGCTATTGAACTGGAAAGAATATTATGACACTAGAAAAATGATGCAGATTGTACTTTGCTGATATGGAAATATGCAATAGCAGCAATTAAATTAATGTGTGTCCCTACTGAAACAGCTGATTTTTTTCCTTGCTTGCAAAATATTACCTATGCAAAGACACAAGTTGTAGAGAAAAAGGGTCATTTTAAAGAAAATCATACGTAACCAGGGACTATTTACAAGACAGTTTATGGCCCCAGTTCCTACTGTGTATCTATGTACACACACACAGTTTGCCATTCTCAGGTTTCTTTTAGAAATTAATGCCAACACCACTCTCTTCTCTGCAAGTCAAACCTGTTCTTTGGATTAGGCTGAAAGTAAAGAATAAATACTAAATGAAGAACTCAAATGTTTCCATTAAACTTATTTATGACATTCTAGTGAGCTCCACTCACAAAAGACACCAGAATAGTTCAAAATGTTGAGGACACAACTATGAAATTTCATCCATGTGTTTTTGACACAGTCCTTTAATACACCCTAATTTTGGAACTGTGACACTAGAAAAACTCCTCAATTCCTAAACAAGTTTTTCAAATCAAAATCACTTTACACTGACATGTAAGCAGTGGTAGGATTACAGATTAGGAAAGGGCAGCTGAAGTTTGCTAACAAACAAGAATTTTTACACCCTTAAATGTCCATAAACTGGGGAGGATTTTTAATTCATGTGAACCTAAGACTTTGCACAGGTTTTCAGTTTGATAGGGGGCACTAGGAGGGATAGGGATTATGTGTACACACAGCTCAGAATAGTCTGTATGCAGGTACCTGGGCCAATCACTAGCAATACATAACATACAGTGTGCAGCCCCTCTCCACCACACTTCAATTCTGCTGATTTTCCAGGCTGGATCTAATATTGTGCCTGTCTCTCTTTCAAGTGAAAATTCCATTATGGGTGGAAAATTATTGATAGAAGTACTACTGGAGTAATTCAGGAAAGAAAAATTAAGAGAGGTTATAAAAACAACTCTAACCAGCAATTTATAATAATTTAAAAATTGAGATATTTCTGACCAGCCCTAATTAGAATGACAAACTGAAAATACAAGAAATATCCTCTTTGAAATAGAAGATGGGAAGATCAATCTGCATATGCAAATAGTAGATTATGGTTTGTTTTTTGTTTTTTTATAGACCTTGAATGGGCCTTCTGGATCATGAAATCCAGTTTCCCATGCCTGTAAAAGCACTCCCCATCCAGTGAGATTCAGTGCATAGGTTGGAGGCCCGTTCACACAAGCAAACAGAAAGCTTTCGTTCCCACCATCAAACCCGTCACAGAAAAGTAGGCAAGAACTCAGAAATCAGATAAAATACTAGATCCCCCTTCAACACTGGGTAGAAGGTACAACTCAATTCTTAACTGAGGTCACTTTGGTTGTGGCTGTATTTTTTCCCCCTGGTGAGTGGCTGTGTAGTGCTTAATTTCCAGCTGCATTTGAACCACAACGTTTGTGTGTAAAGGTCTACAGTGCATTATAAGATAAATAGATTCTTGAGTTTCTACTGCCATTCACCTCCCATAATTCTGATTGCTGCCTGAAGTGCATCTTTGCAAAATCTAATTGGTGTAGGGATTTAATCATAACCTGCCATACCAAACTTATATTGCTCCTCCCAACACCCCATCTCCATGCAGTGTCATCGCAGTTCCTCCTCATGGTAATTACAAACTATGTATAAATATATATAAAACCAGAATCTGCAGAGAAAAACCTGCTAATTTTGTATGGGGTTTTGTATTTCAGAGTAGCCTTGCACTCTTTAAATATTTACCCAGGGGTCCATTGTACCTGCTGGTGGTGTTCTTTCCTATGTCCTCAGCATTGGAAGACTAATCACATTAGATGCGATGCATGCCCTGCCTTCTACTTTGTGATTATTCTGTTTGGCAGATGACAGTGGATGTTAGCTGAGACATCCTCAAAAGCTTCCTTCCATTAAATGCTGATCTCATTTTTTCACACAGACTAGTGTATTTTTGGTAAATAAGAAGTAACATAAATTGAATATGGATAAGCTGGAAACATTCCCTGATATGATCAAACCCAGTATATTTAAAAGGCAATGGGGAGGGCATTATCAGATTTGGTTTTGAGATGGAGGAGCAACTTCCATCTGCATACCTTGGGAAGTTCATTAGCTGTATGACAGGTTATGCACACAAGTCCCTGTGCTCAGACTTGAAAGGGCATGGGAATATGCACACTAATGTATGTGTACTGAAACACAAACACATCTGCTGCTGTGCTGCATGCACAGTTCTTACCCTCTTTGAAAGCTGTCATGGTGAACTTCATAGTTACTGCCTGACTTTAGTACCCTGGCTTGAGCTTGGTTTTTCATGTGGACTCCTACTCAAGCACTTTGGGAGCCTTGGAGGGTAAGATTTGAACAGAATCATCCAACAGTGGATTCAAGGGCAAGCAGAATCTCTAGGCACCAATGGAACAAGTTTTACTACTGATATGATAAAGGACTGACAAATTGCTCACAAGGATTAAAAAGTCAAAACCAAGAGGAAAATAAAAGTGAGTCTAGCAGAAAATACATGGATTATTTTCAGACTATTAAACTTTACAAAATTAAATATTTGTGTCCTGACTGCTTTGCATTTGGAACCCAGGAAAAATACATTTAAAAAGTAAGGTACAATGACACTGAGCAAAATTGCTCTCTTTGGGGCTCTACATTGTACAAAATAGTCTTACTGCTCCAATTGCATTTGAAAGATTCAGGGCTTCTTTTTTCTCCAAATATCTGGGACAGGTGTTTTGGTTAGGAAACATGTCATCATTGCCAGTTTTAGTTGAAACTCATTTTGGTTCCAAACCCCATTAGCAAGAGAAAAGAGGTAGATTCTCAGAGAATATGTTTGTGATAGAAAACTAAAAGAATAAATTTTTTAAAGACAGGAAAGATGAAGACAATTCATGAAGAGTACACCAAGAATAGCTGCACATGAGATGCCTTCTTGAGATTAATGAATTTGTTGTACATGCCCATAATCATTTCCATTCACATGGAACAGGTCCAGCTGCTTTCAGCATCCACAAATGAGAAGCAGAAGGAAGCAGAAGAGAAAACAACCATATTTTGCTATGTCCAACAGTTAAAATCACTGGATAGCAAATAAATTATGCTAAGCACAATTAAACACAGAATTAACAGTAATCATTTGTAACATAACACAATGAGACAGACGAGATGAATGAGAAACGACCTTTATTGCATCATATTGAGAATTATACGTTGCCAAGATACATGTTTACAGAAATATGAACCTGAGGTCAAATATCTGGTTGGCTTCTAGTGGAACATGTATTCATCTATGCCTTGTTTGTGGCTGTTTCTAATCCCTTCTCCTCCTTTTGTGTATGAGGAAAGCTACTCTTGTAGTAGCTACTATTTTAGCACTACAAGGGACAGGAATTCCAGCTCAAATCCAGGTTCATGCAGCTGATATTTGACATTAGTGAGTGGATTAGACATGGCCTGTGCCAGGTAGGAGATGGCACAGCAGCTGCCACTCTGCTTTAAATCACTGTGGTCTTCAGAACACTGCAGCTGACAGCAAAACAAGGTAAAATCAGCTAGGGTTTGTGTGCCTGCACATTTCCTCATGGGCAGATAGAAGCCTGCTCCACACAGGCTCCAGTGCAAACGACTGTATTCTGAAAACATGTCCTGATTACAGCTGACCATGGGCTGGGCTGATATATCCAAGGCTTGGGTCCTCAGCGAGTCATGAAAACTTGGGATTATGATGGCAGCAATACAGGCACCCAGCTTGGGTCAGCCTGAGGTGCAAGTACAGCAAACACACTTAGGACTAAGGTACCATTTGGACTTTCTCACAGCTACAGCTATGTTGGGGTTCTAAGGTCCAGGTAGATGAATTTTTTAAAGAAAATCTCCTTCATCTGTTGCTATAACAACTCTCAGTTTTCTATTCAACAACAGCCTTGGCTCAGACTTAAGTCTTGTCATTTCTTTTATTGCATTCTATGCTGTCTTTCAAAGATATTTCCAGTGGCCATTGTGAAACAGCAAACTATCACCTTCCATTGGACAATTATAACTCAGACACAGAAGAAGACCATGACATGCCCCAGCACCCCTGGAAAAATTTGGCCCAGGTTTACACTGTGGGGATGGATAATTGACCAAAAACACTGCAGAGCAGGGTTACTGCTATAGTGTGCCTACAATTCTAGCAGGTGAGGAGTGCTCCTGGGAGCTACAACAAGCAGACATCGAGTCTGTGCACCTAACATGCCAGAAAGATATGGAAAACCTCCAACACCAATGTGTTTTAAAGCTAGTGGGTGTGATAATTCTGCTTTGCCTTCTTAGGCTGCAGCCATTCCTGCTCAAGGCAAGAAAAAAGCAACCAAGACAAAGCTCTTGGACATTATCCTCCGAGTTAGGAGAACATGGGGAATCTGGAACCATTTACAGCCATACCAGGCTCACTGCTGGCAGTCTGTGGGATGTCCCTTTGAGACATGCAGAGGAGCCACCTTCCAGCTTTCCTGCTTCAGTCAATCTCCACCAAGGAGCTGCTGTTCCCATAGCAGATAGAAGGACTCTTCAGGCTTTACCTCTTGTGTCAGAGGCATGGAAGTGCACTCTTTCTATCAAAACACAGCTATGCCACAGGCTTTCCATCATCTTTGAATGACAGGCCAAGTATAAAAATTGATTTCTAGCTCCTGATATGAAAAGACAGGCAGAAAATTTCCATAGTAGACAAGTGAATGAAACAGCAGCTCTGGAGAGGAGAAAGGCAGGGCTACAATGAAACTGCTTCCTTAAGAATGCAAGTCTAACACTTGCCTATAGATTTGACTGGAAAATCTGGTTCAAAATAAGGAAGCCTAAATGTATTTGGTTTCTCCCTGCTCTGTTTTCTCCTAAAGAGTACCTGACAGGTGGAGACTAAGCCAAGAGAACTGAGTCCATGCATTAATCGTTAATGGAGACAAATGCCAGGTGTAGATGTCAACTGCAATTTTTCATTCCTTGCTGATAGCACATGGTTCCACACAATAATGCCAAAATGTTAGGGTAGAAAATCCATTCATGGTTCCTCCAGTCCTTTTGTGACTTTTTAAACAGCTTTTTGTTTTCAAGAAGCAAATTCACTCTGGTAGTTCCATTATGCTGTGCAGATTTGTCACAGTTGATCTCCATTAAAACTGAAGACACTATAATAGAAGGCACAATTTTAGAGTAAAGGTAATTGTTCTGTAGTCTGACCCGTTGCTCATGCCAGCATGCAAAGTAATGTTGTGCACTCACACATGTAGTGTTAGATATTGACACAAACAGCAGTGGATTTCCTCATTTGTTTTGATTTAGGAATTACAGTGAAATCATCTGCTAGAAGCATTTGTCTGCAAATGCAGAGTCACACACAGAACCAAGACTTCAATTTACAGACAGGAGAACCTGGACATTTTTCAAGGTTTAGCATGAAGGTGAGATTTATTTCATTTTCTTGACCTTTTCAAGAGCATGACTTGCTGGAATGATCCCTTTATTTTTGTTTCTGTGAATCAATATGATTTCACTTTTGTGGATTGAAGGAGAACTAAAGTCACAGACATTTCTGCCTCAACCATCAAATGAGGTGTTGCACTTAGAGCCTCTGCAACTGCATAAATATGAATTAATAAATGAATAAATATGAATTGTTTGCTGTGATGCTCCAATTCTGTATGTTGACCAATGCCCAAATTAAGGGAAGACAGAGAAATTTAGGAGCACCAAAGTTCTCTCAATAGCTGTCTTTTGGTGCTATAACTCTTCCTGCCCAAATACCTCAGCTATGGCTTCCCTCAGCTGTAAGTGGGTTTCTGTCTGAAACCCACTGAGTATCATTCTAAAATGGCTGATTTACAGAGTATCTGTTCTAAGTCAGCACCCAGTAATGGAAGGCATGTGCTCATTTAATGCGTATTATTTGCCTGGAGTGTATCTGTCCATTTAGTAGTTGGTAATAAAATGCCTGAGACATTTCACAGTTAAATGTACTTGCTGAGGGGGTGTGAGAGCTGGGGAGCCAGGGAAAGGTATTTGTGCCCTTAATAAGTTTCATAGAGGCATTCATGCTCAAAAGAGCACCTGATTTGTCAGAAGTTGCTTTAGCCTTTCTAAAGGGGTTAAATATTCAGTAATTGTTTCCAGGAAAAAGGTCTAGAATCTTTCTTTATTCCATTAGTGTAGAATAATGCAATGGGGAAGGAAAGGACAGGCAGATCTGAATATATGTGGAAACGAAGATTTGAATATACATAGAGACTCCAAAGAAATAAGTTCAAAGTCTAATGCAATTGACTTGGAAGGTCCTGCATCTAGTGATACTCATGAGCACACAGGAAGATAATGCCTTCCTGAGAATTTGAGCCAAAAATCTCCCAACGTGAACAGGTTGGCTAATAGAGGAGGATGTTTCCTTTTGGTTAGCAGATTAACAGAACAGCTTCCTTTTACTACATATGCATCTTTTGTCAATATTTTAAATGATGCTCTCTGTTCTGAACACTGTAAAAAAACTCATCCATCTGGACCTGATCTGGCTTAAGGATAATTCCTGGGGTTTTGTTTAACAGCAAGATACTCCTTATAGCATTATGATGATCCTTTAAATGGGAATATCTGAACACTAGCAAGAAAACCCTTTCTTGAGAGCCTCTGAGGGAGATATAACTGTGCCTCCCATAACCTTCTAAAGGCTGTTCTTTGCACAGATATTACCATATTCTTTTTGAGGGCAGAGAGAAGGACTAATAATGAAAATTCTGGTATAAATTGATCAAGAAAAGGTTATTATTAACAGATCATGTGCAATGACTAAGGAGAAGGAATGCCAGGGAAATGTTGATTCTACATCCAGCTTTGCTTTTAGTAATATAACTGGGCCTGTAACCTGACATGTTAACTCTTTCATCCCTATTTACTCTTGAAAACTTCAGTCAGGCAAGGGATACTATAACTATGGTGCTATAGGCAGCACTAAGTACAAAGTTTGGCAGAAGACTTATCACAGTTGTGTACTAAACAGAAATGGCTCATGTCAAGAACACACACAAATAGTAAATCATCTCAGCTTCTGAGAAGCAATTACTCCCACCTACATATCTGGTTTTAAAGTCCAGTCACTTAGAATGATCTGCTTATAAAATGTCTGCACAAGAAAAAGGAAGGAAAAGAGAGATAAGCTTGGATTATGACTTCATAGAGCAAAAAAGAACAAAGATCATCAAAACCATTTTCTCAATTTTGTAAAAATACATATTTATAAAACTAATTAAGCAACAAGGCAGGCCAGGATTTTATGCTAGTATCTTGCCTTTGACTAACACAGTTTCAATTTATCTCAAATTGCAGTTGTCTATGTCAAAAGATTAATTTAACTCTAGCACTGATGTAATAGATTGAGCTGACCAAATCAAACTCACACTCGAAATACATAGTTATGTGTGCATGTTTGATGAGCAAGGACAGTGTAGTAACCAGTCTGAATAATAATAATTGCATCCTTCCTGCAGACAGCTCATTGTCTCCAAAGGTCTGTCTTTCAAATTGCAGATTTGAAATTTTCTGCTTTGTTCATCAGAATTCAGAATGGTTACCAAGTATCCCCCAAGAATTTCAGATACAGTCCATAAATGACAGGTCAATTAAGAAGGCAACATGAATTCCTAAAAATGCTGGAGAACAAGGGTTGCACAGAATACATTACCAAGAAATTGCAAAAGTGACTTGACTTTGGAAACAGAGAATCAGAACAGAGGATGAGAAGTAAGAAAGTGCAGAAAAATGATAGAGCTTTAATGCCCTCAGTGAACACTTACCTCCTACTGGAGCTGAAAACCTGTCAAATTCAAAAAAGCAAAAAAACCAAAAAACTTAAAGCCATGAGAAAATATGTAAGTTGGTAGCAACATCTAAAACTTAAGCATCCTCTGTTTTTGTGCAGACAGAGAGGATTTATTAGGTTACTGTGGCAGTACCATAAAAAACCAGCACAGGACTGTGAAGAAGCTACTGAACAGCTTGAAACAAATAGCACAGATGGGTCTAGAAATCGCTTGCCTGCAGATGACAGCTTCAGCAGAAGGTGGTACACTGGCTGTAGAAATCAGTCATTGCCCTCCCACCACAGAGGTATCATTGTTACTGTCACTTTTTTCATCGCTGCTACCAAAAGAGGCAAAATAATTCACTTACTGGGTTCAGACTGGGCCAAAGAAGAAGATATTTCAACTCAAATAATTTGAGCTGAGTGAGGTTTTTCTGGCAAATAAAGTCTTCTGAAATGTGCACTTTTGAGCAGACCAAAACATTGCATGAGTTTAACTAAATTCCAAGGAATATTTTTGAAACAAGATAATTGGGGGGCAAAAAATCCCCATCTTGAATAAAAATGTTTATTTAAAAATTATTGTTTTGAATCAAGTGTTATGATTGGCAATTTTGTATTTAGAAACCAGATTTTTCAGTTTTGTTGCTGAGGTGAAATAATATTATTGAAAAATAGGATAAATAACATTAACCGTAGAATTTTACTACAGAGAAAATACTTGGTTTCTAGTAAAACAATATATTTGGACTTGATTTATTAATTCAGCCTTACCTTTGTTATTTTTTTTTCCAATTGCAATTGCAACCCAAATTTAGTAGTGAAATAGAGCAATTTAAAATAACTGTAACAAATCTAACTGGAATGAACTTCAGAGTCACAGCTCTTGTGTTGCTCTGAGGGAGCAAAGGGAGACTGCAGAGTCCCACCAGCCCCTGGGAAAACTCTACAAGCAGGATTAAGGAACTGCTTCTCTACCTGTCCAGGACCCAGGTACAGGGATAACCCTTGGTGCACAGCTTTGCTCCCTGCACCTTCAGTAGCTGATAAAGGAAGCACTGTCTTCAGAGATGTCTGAGTTCTGCTCAAGTGAGTAACTCACCTGATACACAGCGAGGACTCCTGCTGTGCACTGTCCAACACGTAAGTAGGAGAAAACAAAAAGCTGTTTCAACTTCTCTATCCTGTATCATCAAGAGTGGTCCAAAGTCACAGATCAAGATGGGCAAAAACCCGTGGACAGAGGCTGGGCCAACTAAGAATTACAGGTTTGACATTTTTCACTTTTCTGTCTATAGAATGGAAATAAAACCAATTGAGTTTTATTGGAGTAAATATGCAGTATTGATTTCAAGGCACTCAAAGGCACTCAAATAACCTCTTCAGGAACTATAATAACAACAGGCTCTATAATAACCATATGAATAAATATAAAGCTACTAAATTGGACAGAGTAGGCCTTTTCTGCTGAATGAAAGGAAAAGAATTATTTAAACATGGGCATAACTAATGCACTGTTGAATTATTAACCTGTATGAGTGTGCCAAAGTGATTAGTTCATTATTAAGGTTTCCATCTTTGCAAAACTGTATAAAATATTTCAATAAAATAATTTTGTACTTTCAATCTAACTTATTAAAGAGTAGGTAATAACAGTAGTTATGCAGTAATGAAAGAATAATCAGGCATGCTCAAAAAACATGGAAAAAAGAACAAGAAATGTTCCAGGTATGATATTTTTTTATCACAATCATAGTTTCCCAAGGAACAGAACAGTAAGAGCCTGATTGAAAATGTTTGCAAACCTATATTGGAAGTATCTCTACCAGCTTCAGTTATACCATCTATGCTCAATAATACTATTCAATTAATGTATCACAGACTCTCATTTAGGAATATAAAGTTTAACTAAATAACTGTATTTCTAGTAAAAGGCAGACCAAGAATGACATATTGTTGCAATAAATAAAAATATAATATAATATAAAACAAAACACCCAAGCCAGTACAACAACTTTGAGATGGTTTAATTAAACTGTATCAAACCGTGATTAATTTGTTCACTGTCATCATCTCAGTTAGGATCTCTGAAGAAAGACAATATGTCAGATCTGACTGTCCTCTATTTAACGTGAAAATGGCAATAGATTCTCTAGGGATCACCAGAGTGATAAAACAACTTCTTAATTACTTCAGTAGTCTCATTTCACCATTGCTTGGAGAAGCAGCCTGCCACGGTTTCAGTAAAACACCTGTCCCACGTGGCAGTGACAGAACCTCACTGAGATATCAACCCTTGGAGTTCCATGGGTTCCTCTGAAGCACCCCACAGTGGCTGCTGTCAAAGAGAAGCTGTTAGTTTAAGGTGAGCACACCTTCTTGAATAATAGCACAGACCAGGAAGATTCTTAAGGAGAAGGAAATAAGAAATAAAGGAATTGTCACCCCACCTTCCTGACAGCTAACTCCAGAGTGAGTGTGGGTAAAAAGAAGGTATCCAGATTTTCCACTAACTGTCACCAAACTGTAATGACATACCTAAAATAATTTATCTGGTGTGACAGATGATATGGCTATTTCTCTCAGTATTCATTGCATGCAGGAGCCAGGAAAGGTGTGGTGACAGCAGACCTGCCCTGGAGCAGTGGGGCTTCTGGAAGGGAGAAGAGCCCAAGACACAGCTGAGCAACAAGAAGGTCCATCAAGCTCCAACACACCTGGGAGGAGAATGGGTTAAGAGCAGCCCTGCTGAAAAGAATCTGGAGGTGCTGGTTGACAAGAAGCTCAACATGACCCAGAAAAACCAATGCATCCTGAGGTGCATCCAAAGCAGTGTGGCCAGCAGGGCAAGGGAAGTGATTCTCCCCTCTACTCTTGTGAGAAGCCATCTGGGCTGCTGCATCCAGGTCCAGGATACCAGGATAAAGACCTGTACCTGTTGGAGTTACTTCAGAGGAGGGTCATGAGGATGATCAGAGGGTGCAGCACCTCTCTTACAATTACTGACAGAGACAAACAGGGCTTTTCAGCCTGGAGAAGAGAAGGATCTGGAGAAACCTTATAGCATCTTCTAGTATCTAAAGGAGTCTGCAAAAGAGCTGGGGAGGGACTTTTTATGAAGACAGGAAGTGATAGGACAAGTGGGAAAGAGATTTTTCACTGTGAGGGTGGTGAGGCTCTGGCACAGGTGGTGAGTCTCTTTGCCCAGAGAAGATGTGGACACACCATCCCTGGAAGTGTTCAAGGCCAGGCTGGATGGGGCTCTGAGCAACCTGAACTAGCGAGCAACTCTGAGCAACCTGAGCATCTCCCTGACCATGGCATTTCTCCAGGTCTAAGGAATCAAGATTAGTGGAAGAGATGCAGGGTGAGCAGGGAACCTCACAGAATGAGAAAAAGCCAGGTTGCATGGCTGCAACTGAAAGATCAGTCCAGGGGATCAAGAAGTCCTTATTCTAATCAAAGTATTATTTCCAGGGACAGCATGCCAGGGGCAGATCTCATGACTGGGGCAGCAGTGTGTGCTCTAGGACTCCCCTGCCCACTTGAGATGTACTGTCACAGTGAAGGGGATTGACTTCGGTTTTAAGAACAACATGGAAATTCAGAAACAAGTCAATAAAAACTTAGTATAGACTTGAAGATTTGAGCACAGCAGCAGTAGCACTTAGGTACAGCTATCTTGCAGATGAAAAGGAGATGTCAATAGACTTAGCCAGAGTAAATCCCATTTAACAAGATACATTACAATATCTGCTCAAGTGCAGACAAAAGCAAACATACGTCTGACCTAAAAGATCCTTTCCAGCCTCCAGTTCATCCTCTGGGACTCAGCATGACACACCAAAGGACTAGAAGTGCTGAATGAAATATTTCTGAGTTTCAGCTGTGTAAGACTCTTGACACAGATTTAATATCCCCATTTTATATAAAGAGCACTTTTCACAACCATGCCGCCTTTGATCTCACAGTCCTGATATTTAAAGATCTCCAAAATGCCTTCCAAAGGTGAGCCTAGAACTCACAGTTTGAAATACTGGTCACCAGAAAACAGTTTCAACAGAGATATTGATTTCAATGCACGGTATAATTTCCTTTTCCTTCCACTAACCTTTCCATGTTCCACAGACTATAAATTATTTTTTCTTTCTTCCCTTAGCAAGGTAACTGCCTTATCAACTGTCTCTACTCCAAACATACTAAAGACATTTTCTTCCAGAGGTGGCTACTTGTAATCATTATTTACATTTTTAAAGAATTCTTTGAAATCCATAGACTTTAAAAAAAATATATCCTGTGACTATAAGCTATTCTTTTTTGGATTAGTAAAAAAAATAAATAGACACTACATATAAAATTATTTTAAAAAAATTATGTTACTTTTGTACTCCTAAAGAGAGTCAGTGGAGGGATTAATTAGCAGAGCTGTTGACCAACCTATAAGAGAACAATTCAAGAGAATAAGAAAATGGAAGAAAATAACTTCTACTGGTCAGAATCAATCTGACCTCTTTGAGAAGAGGTCATTTACAAAGAACTAAATAGAGCTTCAATAATCCATGGCTATGAATCCAAATAATAGAACATTATTGGCTCATGGACTACAAGGGGAAAAAAAAGAAATTAAAATTATTACCTTTCCTCCTCACCACTCCTGGTGTAAATAAAAAGCCAGGTGATTTATTGATATGAATGCAATATTGATTTGCAATGAAGAAAATTGCCTTGCCTCTGCTGCTGCCTTGCTGCTGCAGCCAGTGATCAAGAAGATGGTTTACATGACACCTGCTTGTCCTTTGTGTCACCTGAGAGCAGCTCCCCATAAGCCAAAGCAATGCTTGGGAGTTTAGGAGATAACTGTGAATATCACAATTTGTAATAGAATGTTATTCCTCGAGAAAAAAAAAAACAAATCAAAGACCCACTAAATTCAGCTCTTAGGCTCATTTAGAAGATTTATCAAGGGTTTTCTATGCCCTGAAGAGATCTTAAAATTTTAAGAGCATCTGGGAAATCAGTTGGAGGCACAACTTATTTAAACATTAAGGCACAATCAGTGCCTCCAAGTCTGCACACCAGCACATGCCTACTTCCATGTGTCAGGGCATCCACACAAAATCACAGTGAGGAACTTATTTGTTATCTGTCACACATTTTACCCCACTGATTCATCTACTTATCATTCATTACATGAAGGAATCAAACTGAGGGGAATAATCTCTTTACTTAGCACACTAGGTGTCCGCTGAAAAAACCCTTTGTCTGTCCATCCATTAGTAGTGTAGGAGTGAGCTGCATAATTGATCTGACTTTCCTTTCACATTGTTGAAAAATAGAAAATAACCCTACTGCCATCAACATACTACTCAACTTCTCAGGTTTTAATGACAGACATTGATGCAGCTGTCATCTTTCTTGCTCATGGAGGCCTAAAGCAAGCTTGAATTTTAAAGCAAAATAAGTCCAAAGCTCAGGGTGGCACAGACAGGAAGGCTGGTCACACCCATGCAAACCAAGATACATAATCCTGACACACCACCACCAAAAACATTGGATAATTGATGCAACACTGCTCATAAACTGAATGTAACACTCTTGCTTTCTGCTGACAGCTCTGTGAAAAAAAATACTTCCTCAGTGGGGAGTGATCAGATTCAGCTGAATGTATTCTTTAATTTCTCACAAGGAAATCAAACACCTCCTTCATCTCCTGGCTTAGTGGGTACACCAACGTAGGGCATGTGTAGAGGAGAGAAGAGGAACAGCTCTGGAAAGTGGTTCACCAGCAGCTCCATTATGCAGGGCCAGACAAATATGCTGGCTGAGCAGATTTAAATGCCCAGAGTTCTGCTTTCTGTCTTGCTGGAATTCACTGCCTCCCTAGCACAGAGAGAGAGCAGGAGCCTGCACCAAACCATGCCTGGACATTAAAGTGATTGCACAGGCATACAACTGCATTTTAACATCAAGCTGCCACCACTAGCATCCCTCAACTTTACTGTCCAAAAGGGATGAGATTCAGTTTAACACCAGCAGGTGCTGTCAGCCCTTTCACAAAACACTTTGTTAGTATCACTCATCTTCAGTAAAAGAACCCTGTGCCTCCAGAGCACGGCGAAATATGAACACTAAAACAAACATCAAGACCATGTCTGCTACTAAGGGTGCAAGACAGGATCTTGGCTACTATGTGTAAAACTGCTAAACCATCAAAGTTTGCTTCTGTTTCTCCAGAAGCAAAAGCTTAAACACATAGATCGTTATCTGGTCTCAGAAACAGACATCTTAGCACTCTGTTTTAAACCTCTTTTCCCTCACAAAGAGCTTTTCTAGGACTGGGAGAGCAAAAAAGGAATACCCATACTGTGCTTTTATTTCAGCCTCCTTTCTGACCCTGCAAACTGTGGAAAAATCCTGGATAGACACTGCCACCCTTCCCTAAAGCATAAATAAAAATTGCTTGACTTCCTTGGGATTACACAGGAGAAAATGACCTTATATATACTTTGATCCCTCAGAAGGCTGTTGGGATCATATTGCAAAGAGAAGGAAAGCAACATTTGTGCCCACTTTTGCCACAGTTTATAAGTATTCATCTAACAATCTAACAGGTGAGAACAACTGACACAAATCTAGGAAGGTGGTAAGGTGGCACAGCTGTTAGGGGGGCTGTAAGGGATATATGACTGCCTAGACCCAGAACCAATGGTTTAACTTCAATAAAATAAAAGGAAAAGATTCAGTTGTAGCAGCACTGGTCCAGCCACACAAAACGTGTCAGATTCACAACATTACATATGCAGTAACTTTAAGCACAAAGGAACATGTTCTTCTAATATGTGTGTATATACACATATATATGCTTGCCTATGTGCATACATATAAATTATATATATATACACATATACACACAAATGTACACATAGGCTTGAGGCCAGACAAGAAACAAAAAGGGCTAGCAGTGTTCATATATGAAGGAAATAAAGTGATCTGATTTAAGAAAAAAATTGCTGGAATGATGGGAAGATTAAAATGGCTCACCCATACTATGTAATGAGAAGGAAGAGTCTTGGTGTTTTACCTGTCACAGCATCTTGCTTACTTCCAACCTGCCACAATGAGGAGGTTATTTTTGCAGTTGCCATGCTCTGCTGTGTGCCAGGGAATGAGCTCTGCAACCTCACCCCCACAGACCTTTGGCTTGTCATGCTATGAGCCTTCCCCTAGCTCTTGAACCGTGTCAAGGAAACACATTCCAGCTTCTGGGATGCCCAGATTCATCTGCTGGCACCCTGATGGGTTTGTTTGGAACTCTAATTTATTTGAATCTATTGTTTTGAAGAAAATAGGGGGCCCCTAGTGCCTATTAGGCTTCATTTTGAGATGCTTAAAAATGCAAAACAAGTTAATCTTGCCAAAGCAAAGGGGTTAGATGAAATAGTTACACACAAACTAAGAAAAAAGGCAGGGAAGCAAAAGTTACTATGCTTTCCTTAACTCCTGTCTGCTACCAAGGCTTAGAGAGCTGTGGCATGCTGAAGGCAGCTGAGACTGGCGCCACAGAGGCAGCTGTGAGATACAGACCTGCATATCAGACTGGGGTCAGGCCAAAGGAGCCTTTCCTCCAGCAGAATCTGAGAATGACCAGAATATCAAAACATGTAGAACAATTTTCAAGCACATTCCCCTTACTATTTAATTTTAAATGAACATAATACCAATTGTGAGGAGCATGTGAATATGTAAACAAAAATGTTTTTCAGGCCTGTCTGAAAACTTGACATACGGATTTCTCACGCTACGATGGAGAGAGAACTGAGCTGGAATTTGCCTGTTTTTCCTTGTCCCTGGCACCACTGACTTTCGTTGTTGCATTTTTCATAGCCTGATTACAATTTATAAATATGTCAAGGAAACCAGTATCATTAAAATGCTGTGTTTCCACAAAGACCACACACTTTAAAATAAACCAACAATACATATTACTATGTTGGCACATGGTATCTCCATTTGGCACATGGTATCTCCATTTTCCAATGCAACACTGCAAGCTGGGGCCCACCATACTTAGCACTTATCTGTTTAATTTGAATCAGATTAATAAATTTAAAACATTTGAGATTTAAAGTTGTAACTGATTAAAGTAGAATTAGGAGATGGATGAGCTTTATCCCAGATGAGAAAAATCCCACTGGAAAACTAAACAAACTATTCCCTAAACTTCCAATTACAATGTGCAGAAAGAACAAGTCATAGCTGATTTTAAGCTGAAAGGTTGCATTGCACATCTCAAAAAGCTGGAATTCAATATTTGAGTTTGGAAAAAAGGAAAAGAAACAGACAAATTTCATACTAAAGGCACCTGTTTTGTTTAATGTAAGTTGACTCAAATCTGAGTTTCTCTTTAAGGGGCAAAAAAGAAATGAGCATTAACCAAAATTTGTCTGCACCCATGGAAGAAAATCATAGTCAGCATATATCTACACTATGCATCCAGAATTACAGTCAATCATAGGATACACCCTGGGGAAAACTTAGAAATCTATTTCATCCTTGCTTAGAATAGTTGTTACCAGAGCCATTAAAAAACTTCAAGAGCTGTAAACTTGGAATTACTGATATGCTACTAGAAACCTCCAAGCCCCACCACTTTATATATAAAGAAAAAAATACCCAAAAAACATTACCAGTAAAAAAAAAAAATAAAAAAAATCCTACTGATAAGGAGACCTAGCTGCAAGAATATAGAGGAAATGAATATTTAAAGAAGGGGAAAATTGAAGAAGCAGCTAAGTCATGTGAGCACTGTATGTTAATTTAAAAACTCAGTGAAATCTCAACAGGCAAAATAATTAAGAACAATAAGATGGAATTTTTAATAAGAAGCACCTGACCAAGGATTAAATACATTTCAAGGTAAAGAGATATAATGAATTACACCAGAGAAAATTTAAAGTATTCACTAGATATTTACATTATATAAAGATAATTATAAAATGAGAATGAATCTATTTTATATAATATAAAACATTGTAAAATAGTTTAAAAAAGCCACATCTGCCAAGATTAAACATGGGTATAAGTAATCAACAAGTCTGGGCAACTTACTCACACCCCACAATGCCTAAAATTGCTTAGATGAAGGGTTCTCCAATTCATTAACATTTATAAATTATTTATATTATAATCAATCATGGAAAACTGGAACAATTCCAATAGACGGGAGTACTGCCAAGAAAAGGAAAATTCTGGAGCTGGAAAGCCCTGCAACATTCAGTGTCAAAAACTCATCTCAGTTTGTTGAAGATCAACTCAGAAATGTTGATCACTGTGAAAAAATTATCAGACAGTCTGCAGATTTTTATCTTGTAACCATTTCTAGCAGGAATAAAAAACCCCAATGGAATAGTTAACAACATAGGCTAAAGGATGTCCTCAGCATGAAGGTGTTTAGATGTTGGTTTGTTTTTTTTCTGAGCCATGTTCCTTACTGCATCTCCTTAGGCTGGGAGTCTTTGCAGTCAAATCCTGCTGCTAGGCAGCAGGTCCCTCTGACCTCTGATTTTGTGGAAAAGGCTGATGGAGTTTTCAGAGGTCTTTGACACTGTTGTGCCAGTGGGCTCAAGAATGCAGTCATCTATGCAAACAAACCATCACCAGGAGGATGAAAGAAGAGTTCAACCCTTGGAGATTATATGAGTGTTTGCAGATTCTTGTGATATCTCTGAGAAGGAATGAAAAATCTGAAAATTAATTAAAAGCACAGCTTCACAGCTGAGACCTTGAACTTGGCATTTCATCTGGAGCTAATGTTTATGAGCAGTTACACTCTCCCTACCTTGGCAAAAGGCTATAGATTCACAATTAATAATTGTGCTGCTATTAATCTTTGGATGAAGTGGAATACAGTCATTAAACAGAGACAGCCTTTTACAAGGAGATGGATGCAGACGAGTAGAGTCCTTTCAGTGGATGGAAGGGGAAAATTGGCAAGAAATGTTTTTAAAGGCTTGTTACTAAAATGATCCTATTCTTGTCACAAAAAACAATTAAGTCTCCCCCCAAAAGTCTCTCTGAGTCAGCTTCAGCATAGCCAAGACTGTTAGACTGTTCCTGTCCCCACCCTTCTGAAGCCATGCCCGCTTTTCAGCTATATCAGATCAGAGCTCACTGTCATGATTTCAGTTCTGCCCATCAGCAGCTCAAGCTCTATCCTCTGGCATTTGTATGAGCAGCTCATGAGCTGCAGCATTTTCCTCTTGCTGCTTTTTGAGGCTTGGGGCACAGAGACAGGGCAGTACTACGTGTAGTCTGGAGCTAATACAGCAGAACAGTCCATCTGGGATTTTAGGTCTTCCCTTACACTGCTCTTGGTCCAGAGCAGCCTCTTGGTCTTGAGGCAGCCTCAAGAACCTGTCTCTGTTCCCACTACCAAGGGCTCAATGAAGATCAATTTGCCAGAGACTCTCTATCTAGGCTATATCCTTTTGCTATAATTTCCCACTGTCTGCCACTACCAAAACCAGAGTCATCACCCTCACTCACAATTTGCTCTGGAAGGCCATGGAACAGCTAAGGGCTGACACCATTGTGAGCCCAAATATTCAGGTTTGACACCAAAAGTCCTCCTGACAGCTCTTAAACCCAGTCCTTCCTGGTATGCTCTTTTTCTCACTTATAAAGTCATCCCCCTGAGTATCACCTTCATGGAGCTTCCTTCAGAGATGTAATGGGCCAGAAAGAACAAATCTACTAACTTTGACCCAAGTATAACCCCCAGATTCTCAAGTCACCCTAATGTTTTCTGACTCAGTTTTACAGGTCCTATTAGAATCAAGGTTCTTGTGCAATGTGAAGGTGAAGCAATTTAATTACTTGTTATACTATTGCATGATGTGGCAAAAGTACAAGGGCTTCTTTAAATGACATATGAGTGAGAAAATAAAACTGGCAAGTGGCTAAATTTAGACATCCATAAACTTGTAATTTGCCAATAGCTTTGGAACCATCTAAGTAAAACAAGGACCTAATCAGGTGACACAGCCTACAAAACTTAATGGGGAGCAACCAAGCACAAGAGAGTTCATTAAATGGTGCAATCAGAAATGAAGTTAAAAATATTTATCAATCACTTTCTGGAAGAGTAATGGAAAACTTTCATGAGTTTGACAGGCAAAAGGCAATTTATTACCTAGGATTGTATGCTTTCACTGAAGAAATCATTCTTGCTTTTTAATGACTTCAGCATTAGGCACAGCATTTTGATATCAGTATGTTTACTACACTGCCAAAGAGAGAATCTCCAGATTCTTGATGCTTTAATAGCTTCCATGCTTCAGAGCCTAGAAAGTCCTAATGTTCTCTGATAGTACCAGGAGAAAATCTTTTAACATCATGTGTAAAATGTCTTAGTTGTTCCCCAGTGAACATCACAGGTTATCTAAGAAATATCTAACGAGAAAATGATTGAGTAACCTACATCAAGGCCACTAGAAAATGAAATTTTTGTTTTGATTGATTTTGTTGGGTAATACAAATGAGCCTCTAGTCCATGACAGGAATGTTTTACTGACTCCCCCACTCTTGAGGCAGCATGACAGGAATTAGCCAACAATGTAGCTGAGGCTGTAGCATTATCATCCCTTCAGAGGAAGCCTATCTCTTTGTGTTCATGCCTTATCTGTGTTGCCTGGGCTGTAACCATTTCTCACTGCTATGGTTAATTCAATAACAGTTGGTAAGGATTACAATATGCCTCTACAGAGGATTCAAGTAAATCATCCTTCCCAATCCTTCCATGGAAAGATTATAACACTTCAACAAGCTGATTTCCCACACTTTAACAGAAGGGCTTTTTTCCCTCCTGTTTTAAAAACCTTGTGAGCTGAAACAAGTGCTTCTGCTTTCACATACTTGTTCCTTAGCATAGGCAGTTAGTAGTTATTGGGCTGAATTGTGCAATTTAGAACTTTAAAAAGATATCTGCACAGAACTAATACAAGAATGAGGGTGTATAATTTCTCATCTCATTTGTCAATATATAATAGATTATTGTGAAGATTGATAGAGATTATCCTCAGCTTAATTGTTAGAAGCAAATGATCATTGCAGACTGAGGCATAAAATACAAGGTGTATCAGGTCAAGTAGTCTGCACGCATTTTGCAAGGCCAGAGAAAATCACATTATCTGTGGAGAAGTAATTGATTATTTTAACTAACTGACCTTCTAATAAGATTCAACTTTCACTTTCATATAGTCACAGAATGACCAGAATTTTTAAAATTCCTATTCTAACTGGGCTCTGTCAGTCAAAGTAGTAAGTAGAAGACAATGAGAAGGGGAAAGGCAAGTTGGGAACAACAGAAACCTGGTCAGTAAATCATAAATCAGTACTGGGTAAACACGGTTCATTTCTTGTACATGTTCCTGACACCTGCAAGTAAATCATCCTAATAGGAGAGCACAAAAGAGAATATATCTGCTAAGGCAAGGGGAAGAGTGGTAGGGGGAGATGATAAAGACATTCACCTCAAAGAGGTGATCAGGAACACCTGATCCAAAGCAAATGTGGATGTTCCATGTGTTGCTGTACAGGGACACCACGTACAGTGAGTCAGAAGAAGGATAATGGTGCACTTAGTCATCCATGTGCTTCATGGCCATGATTTCTGCAATGATGATGACAGTAGTGCCTGTCCTGCATGCTTTATCTTTGCTTCCAGTCTGCTGGCACATGGGCATTTGCACTGCACAGCCTTTCTCTTCCAAGAAAGTGAAGCAGGAGGTGCTAGAGATGTACCAAATTCTCACTTTTTCTTTCTGCCTTTCTATCAGATGCCCACGCTGGATTTGTGTAGGCACAGCAGAGCTGCTGGCTGGGAGAGCCAGCTGAGGTCTTGAAGGGAACTGCCATCTGCAAGGAAGCCCTGTACTTGAAGGGCACAAGAAAAAAAGTTAACCAGCATCTATTTTCTGCAGAAGTGAGCAGAGATTCTTCCTCTCGCTAAGAAACTTTCTCTTCCTGGGCTCCACAGACCCCAGCCAACCCAGCAAAACCCCCACCAGAACAGCATCACGATGCTCTGTGGTTTTGTAGCCTGGGAGAGAGGCAGGAGTGTCACTGTCACAGCAGATTGCAGTGGCACTCTCCATCACTAGGGACACTGAGTCTTCTCTGAACAAGACTTAGATAACTCCTGAGAAAAAATCCAAAATGATTTAGCTTCTATTGAGCAAGGTGACTTTCTTAGCTAGAAGAACATTTTTTCACTGGGCTAATCTGAAGCAAGTACCATATTTATTTAAGCTAACTTAAAAACCACCTGAGCCAGTCAGTACAACTAGTGTCTGCAGAGCACTTTCTCTTCAGCATTTAAGTAACTAGGAGGTAGCCACAAATCACAGGGAAGTAAAATTTAATGCAGAATAATTCAAAATCCATTATCAGTTTTCCTTGCTGTGCATGTGTTCATCTGAGGAGGACATGAGAGAAGGGCTTAAAAGCCATTTTATGTGTGATGAGTGCCATTTTATGTACACCTTTCTCTCTGAGCTTTCTTCTAGCTCATAAGCCACCACAGTCACACAAATCTTACCCAGACTTTCTTACAGAGTTCATCCTGGAATAGAATTCCCTGAATTTGTACTCTAATGAACTTTCTTTCTCCTCCTTTTAATTACTCTGTGAGTCTGGAGTAATTGAGGTGTCTCCCCTGTTTTTAGTTATAGCATCCTTCTCTTGAGACAGAGGCCAAAAAAGCCAAGGAACAGCAAAATTTCAGGGTGGGCAGTGAATTTGGTTTTTAAATGACAGCCGATGTAGAGAAAAATGTAGAGAAAAAAAATAAAGGTACAGTAAACAGAAAATAGCTATCAAAAATATATGTATCCCAAGTACCACTGTTATACTTCCCAATTTTGGTCATCCAAAATTATTTTGGTTATGATAATCCATCAGCAATACAACCTGTAAATAGCTGCAAATAGCTAAAAGCATTGGCAAATTTCCAAATACAGTAAGCAGACATACTGGGGACTACAGCTAATGTTGTTTTTTCATAGTTTAAAAGGTATTACCTCACCAATTTACCACATAAGTTTGCAGTTCACCAAACTTGATGCAGATATAAATGCTGTAACTGATCAGCTTAATGAAATTACTTTCACACCAAGTCTGGCACTGCTTTAGCTTTAAAATCCAATGTGAAACTTCATGTATGAACTCTTTATACATTCATATATTTTTGTATATGATGAAAAAAAATTATACCCGAAGGCTTTTGGAAAGAAGGATTTTCAGGATTGATTGTAGTTTTCATTAAAGGCTCTGTAGCAACCAATCTGGAAGCTGAAAGTCCTTTCCCCACCTTTCTTCCAAAAATTAGGTGCAGTGTAGGAGCATGAGAGCACCTGCTCCCTATGAAAAGCTTTCACAATAATCTTTCCCAGTATCTTTGCCCATTAACTGGAGTACCACACCTAGGCATGGGAAAGTAGCTGGTTTAATCTCCCTGTGCATTCCTACCCTCTTCGCTTATAAAGACAAAAAGGATATAAATATCCTTGATGGGGATATAAATATATAAAATTATATAAGGATTATATATATTTTATATTATATATAAAATTATAATAAGGATATAAATATCTACGATGGGGAGTGTCACATGGACACCTGTGGGGCTAAGACCTCAGATTATTTCACAGATTGCCAAAATATCCTAAAATATCTCTTCTGTCCACCATTTCTTTTTTTCACTCATTCCCCTAGAAATTTACACAGAAGAAACAGTCTAGAAGAGCTCTGAATCTTAAGAAACAAGAAGCAGCACCACATTTCCTGAAGTAGATAAATGTACAAATATAAGATTTTTCTTTCTGGTTGGGGAAGCATATAGAGAAAGCCACTTTACTGGTTAAGAGCAGAAGGAATAATAGCATCAAATATGCCATTCACAAATAGCATACTTGGTGTATCACAACGGTGATGTTGCTAAGGACAAAGAATGTTCAGTGAAATCAGTATCTAAGACTGCTGATCCTGTCCATACACTTTAAACCTAAAGATTCTACCTTGCAAGAGGGTGCTTTGCAGCTGTATTTCATCCATCTTCCCAAGACCCTTCAGGGATGTCTGTATCAAACTGTATGTGTCTTTTGGAAGGACCTGAAATGTGACAACTGAAGACAAGTCACAGGATATTTGACTACTGCAGAACCAAAGCTACCCAGACATGCTCAAACTGTAGTTAGAACCAGAAGAAAACAGAAAAACCTCAAGCACAGAGACTGTTCAAAATCAAAGTTAGGTGTGTGATGGAGAACTTGGCCTTTCTAATGATAGAAAGAAAGATAGATCTTTTTTCTAAAGGTAGAGAAATAATTGCATTGCAGATGACAGCACTTAAAGGGGAGGAAGAGTGCTGAGTAACAGAGCTTTATGTCATTATATTATTCCCATGTTTTAAATTTTGCCCATCTCTAAGACCAGATGGAGCTCTGCTTATCCACTACCACATAATTTTGCCTATGGCTACAAATACTGGACAGTTTCATTTCAAAAACTAAGTCTGTATCGTGGTTTAACCCCAGCCAACATCTAGGCCTCACACAGCAGCTAGCTCACTCCCCCTCAGTGGGATGGGGGAGAGAATGGGAAAAATAAAAGTTAAAAAAGTAAAGGACTGAGATAAAGACAGTTTAGTAGGTAAAGCAAAAGCCCTAGTCACAAAGAAAGCAAGCCAAGGAACTTGCTCACCACTTTCCATGGGTGGGCAGCTGTCCAGCCATCTCCAGGAAAGCTGGGCTCCATCAGGGTGGTGGATCAGATGACTCAGGAGAACAAGCACTTTCCTTCTTCTCCCCCCAGCTTTACATGCAGAGCATGATGCCATATGGTGTGTGACATCCTGCCTCTGTCCCCTCTCAGCTCCTTCTGTCCCCCAGCCCAGCCGCTGGTGGGATGGTGAGAGAAACAGAAAGGGCCTCAAAGCTTGCAAATGCTTCTCAGCAAAAATTTCTCACTGTTATCAGAACAGATCCGAAACACAGGAGCTACCAGGAAAGAAATTAACTCTATCCCAGCTAAAATCTACACAGACTGCAGTCCCCTGAGTTTTTTACATAGCACTGATGCTTATGCTACTTTTTAGAAATGGACATGACACAACATTTGGGCAGCTCTGGAACAATTAGAACTCTTAGCAATCCTGCATCTCTCTCAGATCCTGAGGAACAAGTATCTCTGAATTTCTTTTCTCATTTGTTACAAAAACCTTAACACCTTTCTTTTTTCTGGTGTCTTTCAAATTTGCTTCCACTACCTTGTAAAAAACAGCAACAGAACCAGGTGAATTGTGATCTAATACACTACTGAATTAGCAAAGTCTGGCTCAGAGGAAGGTCAGTGTACTACATGAGGCAATAAGAAAGCCGTTCAATTAACATCAATAATAATAATAATAAACCACACTCCAAACAATATAATATTTAACTAGACATAACCATGCTAAACACATGGAAAACAATTGAAAAATGCTGCAGGTAAGGTAATTTCAGGGTATTAACAAAGGAGTGAAAGAATATTTCCTCACTGCTTACATTATTTTAAATACAACATGATTCTTAAAGTTTTGGACAGAAAGAATCTATGTCTGTAGCCTGTATTTGTATTTAAGCTGTTTTAAGCAGACTAGCTCAAAGTTGGCTCTTAATTTGAAGATATCCTACTCTTGGTTTTGTTGATTTGTGTTAATTTTGCCAGTGGTTAATAACAGCTAAATAAATATCATAATAGAAACTCCCTGCCTAATACTTAATTTTGATCTTGTCTCATTGAGTTTCCAGCTATTAGTTCTTGTTGTGTATTTTTCTGCTAAATTAGGAGCACTTTTGTATCCATTTGTTCTTCCAATGAAACATTTATATACAAATCAAGTAATTTCTCCATCTGCTCTAGTATAAAGAACAACTTGATCTGCAAGTATCTCATTATACAGCGTTTTCCTCTTTAGTAATTACTATTGCTTTCTTCAGACTCTGCAATTTTAATATCCTTTTAAAAAGTATGAAATGGAAACAATTTCCAGGTTCTAACTTGTACTCACACATAAAATTATATTACTGCTTCCATACAGTTTTTTTTCCCTACTCCAAAGGGCATGCCACCTTTCCTGTCATTGGAGGGACTGTCACACTGATCCAATGCCCCCTCTAATCTCTTTTTCAGAATCACTACTTTTCTTTCCCCCTATTTTTTATGTTGTTCTAGGTTTCTAGACACATTATTTGATTTCTTCTCATATTAAAATGTATTTCATTTAAATGACCTCTGTTGTTTAGTATTCCTGATCTCTCTGAAGAACTCCTTCTACAGTCTGGCAAAGCACATCTCCAATACACTTGCAAATGTTAGGAGTAGGAATGCATAGCTTCCCTTTAAGAATATGTTCCTTCACTAATAACTTTTCACAAAATTGTATTTTTTCAAAACCTTTCAATTATCTTTTATGTAATATTTCCTTCATTGAAGATAGGAAGGACAATTTCTGCTCCCGTGGCAAGACTGGAGGAGACCTTTTTAGCTGTCTCACCTTCCTTTAAGGTGTGTGCTGTTCTTACTGGGGACTATCCAGATATTTTCACCTAAGGAAATCTCTCTTCTGCCAAAGTGGGACATGGGTGAAGCTCAGTGTAAGTCCTTCTCTTCCCTCATGCAGCTGCATGGGCTTGTGACCTCTCATGGGGTGTCCAAGGTTCACCTGCCCCCAGGTGTAATGACAGGGCTACACAGCCCCACTCAGTCCTTTCTTTATGGTCCAAGCCAGATTCCTAGAAACTGTCCTTACTTGTCTTTACCTGGTTTGTGTAGCTGAAGAGGAAAACACTGGAGATGTATGAGAAGACCATACAAAGGCAGACTCATGCTCTGCCTTTCAAGGAGTGTGTACCCCCTCCCAGGGCAGAGCCACACCAGTGCTAACCTGGGTCATTGTGGACTGCCATGAAACACCACCCATGGAGATGTACTTCAAAAGAAAACATCTACACACACTGCACCAAGGCCTGCTGTATCCAACAGTCAAAAATGTGCTGCCTAATCACAGCTGAGCAGCTGTGAAAATAAACCTTTTCAGCTGCAATTTTATCTGTGGAGATAAAGTGTCATCTTAAACCAGGCTCAGGCCTGTCTTCAACTGGGATCTCCCAATAATATCAAGTGCAAACGTGCTGAAAGGCTCTCCCTAATTTTCAGGGCCAAATCTGAGTGATCCCATCCAGCCTGTCACCAGCATATGACGAACACCAGGAGCAGGACAGATTCCTGTCCTGCCAGCAGCCTCCTGCTCCCAGGTCATTCTCAGAGGGCTGTTAGTGCCAGTGAAAATTAATGGTGTTACAGTCACACCCATTCCATCAGTCTTGGATATCATAAGCTGTACCCAGGAATTCTCCACCTGAGCTACAAGAACAAACCAAAACTATGCAAATGTACACAGCTGCTTTTTAATAGATGGATATACCCACCAGAGGGAGATTCTAGCAAGTTCCCAGAATAGCCCTATCTCTGGATTTGGGAAACATGCTGTCTCCAGTCTTTTGAGCACTCACTTTATTACCTGTCAGCTATCCAATTGGTCTTGTATAGCATTGGGTTAAACACCATGTTAATGTTATAGTTACACAAACACTTTTCTGGCAGCAAAGCTGGATCAAGAAGTTCTCTGCTGCTTGGTCCAGATTTGCTTCAACATTTCTTCACGGTACCAAGGCAATTCTCTGAGGTGCCGTGCTCTTGGTAAGACTGCTGAAATTACCAGAGTAAAAAACAAGCCAGAAAAACTTCCTACATTGCAGTCTCTTCCTCTCCAGGAAGGAAAAATATATGTGGAGGTCAGACAGAATAGAACTATAAATTTGCAAAAGCTTTTCCAAGTATTAAAATAGAAAAGGGCAGAAGATACTTGAACTGACTTTGCCATTCTTAACAAGAGCTCACACTTGTGACTGCTCACAGAGAAACGTGTCTCAACAGAAGAAACTCTTCACCCACCTGTGTTAAAGCACCCAGAAACCCTGACAGAAACAGCCTAGGAGACACCATGCATTCAAACTCTAATAATGCTGCAATGTAACATTGAAGGCAGTTCGGTTTGAGAATTAGCTTAAGGTTTTCTCAGCAAAAAGGGAAACAATTATTGTTAGAGGATGGTAGCATAACTGAATAATTATGGCATCATTTTGGATGGGAGAAGAGCTCCCAAGCTGTTCCTGCAGACACAAGGCAACCAAGAACAGCAGACATTGAAACCATTGAGAGTGGTGTGGTTTGGCTTCACTGCATTAGAACTTCCACTCGAAAAGTCTCTTTCAGAAATCAAACTGCCTTAACCCAAGAGAAAGTGGGAAAAGTGAACTGAATTAAGAATCCTTGAATTCAGAATAAATCCCCAGGTAATTTTTATTCTGTTTACAGGAAGACAAGGGTCAAGTTGTTGCTGGCTCTTTTCATTTCATGCAGTCTCATCAAAATTCCTTGCTTCATTCATCAAGTAAGGTCAAAGATTTGTGACCCCACTGCTCTGAAACTTGCTGAAAATCTGTGTAATATTCAGCCCAGATTAATTCATAGCTGATTTATCCTCATGACAACACTGCTCTTTTTTTAATGTCTCTTTCTCCACTTTGCTCCATGTATTCTAGGAAATATCTTCTTGCAGTCATGATTTTGCTAGATAAACAAGTCAACCTTTAAAAGTTTTCATTTGAAAAGAAAATGCCTTTCCACATAACTTTTCCAATAGTCTCTCCTCTCCTCTCCTGCTGTAATTAAGAGTTCAGTTTCCTTGGACCTAGATGACTAGCACTGTACACAGTGTTTCAGACATTATTTCACTGTTGCCCTAGAGGAGAAATAAATTTTAAATATTAATTTAAATTTATGCATTTAATTATCACTTTTATGTACAAAAAGAAACTTAAAACATATCAAGATCATTTTTACAGTTCATAACTCAGTATTTTGGCACAAACCTAGTAAAATTTTGACTTGATAATGTTTTCCCTCATGCTATGTTCTGGGGCAACATGATCTGAAGACAACTGAAAATATTTCTCTCTCTATATTTTTATGTCAGGATTAAATAATTCATACTACATACCTTAAATAATATAATTAACAAAGAAATAATATGTTTTTTTCTCAATAATATTTTCTAAACATCCTATTCAATGTTATGTGTAGGCTGTAAAGATTGTATCTGTTTTCCAGAAACTGAAATCTATGCTAGAAACCACAGAGGTTGGGGAATGGACCATTTAGCAGTCCTTAAAGTGTACTTAAACTTAATTACTTCAAAATTTTTACTAGGCTCTCCAATTTTTGATGCTTTTTTTTCTTCATTAAAGTGATAAAATGAGTCAACTGTTCCTATTTCTCATTTTGTTAAGTAGCCCAGCTTAGTGGCCAGAGTGTACTTAATCTGTTTTGTTTCTTGACTGTTATGAATATAACCTGCACCTGTCATCAAAGCAAAAATCTTGCAAACTGTTTGCAGTGGAACAGGGCTTTGCTATGAGGAGTGATGGTGGTAGCATGTGTTTGTTGATTTTCCTTACATTTTTTCTACATTAAGACCTGCACAGTATGGCACAGTAAGGTTTTATATGGCAGATGGATGTGTATCTTCAGCTCAGGTAGTAACTTGTGAAAAAGCAGATCCCAGCTGAAGAAAGAAGGAAAGTGCTTTTCTGATTTATATCACTAATATTCTAATATTATATATAATTAGATATATAACATCTAATATAATATTCTGATTTATATCACTATGAACCCAGAATGACTACTGAAGAAGTACATGGATATAAAAAAAACACCTACTGGTTTAGAAGAGCATTAATTCCATTCTTGTGTAACTAAATGGTCACCTTTTGAAATTTAAGATTCTGAATCCCAGGGCTGCCATTTTAAAATTGTCAGAGCAACTTTTGTCCACAACCTCACTATTTTACAGGTATTCATTGTCAAAATGTGTGTGTGTAAAAATTACTGCCTCATCACCATGTACAAGTTTTTCTCCCTCCAACAAAGGAAATGGAGGCAGCCTATACACAAGCAAGGCAGGACAAGTGTCTTGTAGAGCCACCTCCTTAGAATGAAATCCAATATGTTGCACACATGTAAACAAAATTATAACACAGGCAACTTTCCTAACTTCAAAGTCTCAGCAATTGTCTGAAGCACAGTTGGGCCTCTTGAATTGCTTGTAGGAACAGATATCTTCAGTCACCTTAATCAGGGAAAGAGAAATAAAAAGGTATGCACCTACAAGCTGTTCTGTGGGGATATATTTCCATCCAGTTGTCTTACCTACAGCTCTGAATGCATTCAAGTGAATGCAATATAGTTCATAATACATAATATAGTTGAGTAAGACTTGGCAGTTAAAAAAAAAAACTCATAAAAATTAATATCACAACTTAAATAAAAGTTTTTGTTGTCACTTCTCCCATCTTCTTGAACTAGTTCTAATCTTCTGGAAAGGTAACAAGGATGCTTTTTCATGGTGATCTATCTAAAAAAGGCACTAAAATTTAGCTCTGTGAGCATTCTGGATAAGAAAAAACTACAGGTTCCGTTTGTTTGTTGGTTTGGGTTTTTTTGTTGTTTTTGTTTTTAGTTTGCTTGTTTTTTTTAACCACAGCATCAAAATGAACCATGTAGAATATCAAGGACTTGTCTCTTCATGCCTAATGTTATTTACTAACTTTGTCTCATATCAATATGTACATACTTTGAATGAAACAGTGGGGCACACAATAGGAGCTCTATATTCACAGTTTTTCTTTTCCATGTATTAGATGGCTCTGTTTAGAGTACCTGAACTACAAAAGTCAGTTTTTACCACTGTCTTGGTTTGCAGCTGGCTTGAAGCTTTAGGGCCCAATTTTGGTGGCCTTCCAGACATGCAACTCTCTCACAAGTTAATGCAAAGTTTGATATTAGAATTGAGATAAAATGCTGGACTTGTGCCTAGCTTATTTCACTTCAAAGAGTGGCACTTCAGCTAAGGGAGCAGAGAAAATATTCCTACTTCAAACACAGTAGTCATTTTCTGTTTAGTCACCAGAACTTCCACATCATTACAAGCAAATTTGAGCTACTGTTAGTAAAAAGGAAATAGCACCATTGCAACCCCAAACATCTTAAGTTCCTAAAACACTTAGAGAATGTAGCCAACAGTAGGCAAACACAAATACTATATTGCTTCCAAAAATATAAGTGTAGTTGCCATACAGACATGTGTACATAGATGTATTTGAAAGAAAGTTTTTTAAAAAAACATTAAAAAGCTACACCCCTCCCCTCCTTGTGAGCAGGGCAAAGATTGTGTAAACTGCTCCCTGTGCCATCGATCCTGGATGAGGAACAGGAATGCTGCTGACAGCAGCTGCTATTCTTTTGATTCACCAGACACATGCCTTGCATTCCTGTGGCAGCTGACACCACAATTACTCCTTGTATGGCTAAAAGGGGGTGGGGAAGGAGGGAGTTCTTCTGCAGAATACTTGGTTTCCATGGATAAGCCTAGTTTCTTCTATGGAAGTACTGTCAGTGGTCGGAATCAGGAAGCCTTTATACTCTACTGCCATTCATAGGCATCTTATGCCTTTTAGTAAAGATTTCTGAGAGGGTAAAACTAAATGAGCTTCAACTTTATTTTGTGAAACTTCCTGCCAGTAAAAATGGTGGGGGGAAACAATTTTACTCAGAGTCAAGCTGTCTCGTACATGAATGAAATGTCTACTGAAATTTGGGAAAGTTTTGCCTAGTAAGATTTTTGACTTTCTCTTTACACTTTTGTTCTCTCTAAATTATTTCTGGTGAAGGATAGCCCAGAATACTTGAGAGTTTATTAAATGCTTTTTTTGTACAAAGACATACATGCCAGCAGAATTTCTGTAAATAAGAGGTATAAGAAAACTAAAAGAGCTTGACATGTATTTTACACTTAAAAAAATATACACCAGTGGTCACAATAGTTTCAGAATCTCCAATATCCATAAATGATATGCCTGATCTCCAATACAAAAATTTGAAAAGATGCCCATAACCAAAGTGTTTTAAAGACTTTAAATAAAGATATAAACATATATACATATTTAGACAAATAACACTCTAGTGACTATTAACCTAACTTCAGATATTTCTATTGCATCATGATGAAAGGACAATTTGTGCTTAGAGGTCAACATCTTTTCCATTCACCACAGTCTGAACAGAAATAGGTGATGCAGAGCTGCCAAGACTGATGTTTCCTCTGCAGGCTACACAGTTTTTGCCCTTTTCAGAAGCCAAAAGGGAAGGCAGTGAAATCCTTTTGTTTCCCTCCAGGTCAGAGCTCAAGATGCATTGGGAGTTTAGTGATTTGTGTGCATTATGGAACAGCTTTGTCACTGGTATGTTTTAAATAAAAGTCATGATCTACTTCTCTGACTCTTAACTTGATTATCCAAATCCAGATTTCATAGGGGCTTTATTATGATAATGCAAACAAATATTCTACTCCTTTTCCTCTTATGCCTGTATTTCTCGAGCTATCTTATTCAAGACTAACTTTGTGATGACAACAACCAGAAGGTACATATTTGTCCAAGAAAATAAACCATTTCAGTAGCATCCTTATCCTTCCTTGAATACCCAGATCCTGATATCTATAACCTTGTGAATAATCACAAGCAACTATTAAATAATTTGATCTTCTCTTCTTATGTTTCATGTTTTAAAGGCTGGAGGATAAACTAGGAAAAAACCAACATGTATTTTCCTTCCTTCTCATTTATACCCTTCCTACTGACCATGAAATGAGAGGGAACATGTCTGAAATATAACATGCATGTTTTATAGCTTCTCATTTGAATTCTTACTTGATATGTGATATTTACATCCCAAGTTCTCCTTAAGAGAATATGCTTATCTCTACACCACTCAAATACAGAAATACCCAGTAAAAACTAGATTTTGCACACTTTTCCCTCCCCCTTCAATATGAATAGATTAAGTGTTACTACACAGTCAGTATGACCAAGCAGCAGAGCTGCAGGTTACACTGAGCAATTTACCATCAGACTGGAGCTGTAGTGCACTGGCAGAGCTCCACCACTGACTGCTTTCTTCCAGGGACCACATTCCACTAAGGTTTCCTTCTGCCTGAGCATCTCAAAGTGTTACACAGGGATGAGGTCAGCCAGTGCCCTCTCACTCCTCACTTTAAATTCGCTTCTCACTGAAAGAAGGTTTAAAGAGCTGTCTAAGTAAGATGAAAAGGATTTTCAGAAACACTGTATACAGCTGTAGAAAGCCAGAGCACAGTGCCCTGCTCAGCAAACGTGTGGCAGACCTGGATTCCCCCGCGTTCCCCCTCTCCAGCAGTGACTCAGCCTGTACACGCAGGTTCCACAGGCAGAACAGCAGAATTGGTATGAATGAGGAAGAAAAGACTTTGCAGCTGAAGCCCTGGGAGCTGCCCAGAGGCCCCGGGCAGGCTGATCCCCCATCCTGGGGAGCAGAGCTCACTAGAGGGAGCGCACACACCGCTGCCTCCCGGCACCAGCACCGCCACCTGCTCAAGGAGCCGGCCTCGCATCTTCAAGTGTCCTCAACTGCTGAAAGCAAAATGAAAATAATAAATCCTAATGAATAGACATAAAAATTACCATTTCAATTTCCTTGGGAGGGTTTCCCTTCAAAGAAATTTGGTTTTAGAACCAAGCCTGATTGTTCTGATGGGGAAAATACAATACTAATAAAAAGATGAACTTGTTAATGAATAAATCCCATCACGCTTTCCAGAAACACAAAGGTAGTTTTTCCAGCCCTTTCCATTTTCAACATTTGCACTGGGATAATAAAATAATCTCATTACCATATGATCTGAGGAAAAAAAGAGAAACAAGGGAATCTTGACAGACTGTAAAATGAAGACTTGATTTTCCCCTGTCTTTCAACAATATATTTTCCTAATCCTGTATTGCTCAAACTTTCTGGTGTAAACAATTGCAGAGCCAGATGATTCAATGCCATTGCCAGTTTCTGTTGAGCAGCAACAGCTCTTCTGGAAACAAATGCAGCAAGTTCAGGCTGAAGTTGTGAAAGCGGAGATTGTGCTATGGAACAGTCATTCTCTGCTGTTCCTTGTACCCACCTTCCCAAAACAGACCAGTGATGGGTTTTCAGGTGGCTTCTTTTCAGAGATGTGTGCCTAATATGCTGTTAAAACCCAAAGAGCTAGTGCAGTCAACTCAATATCTTTTCAGCTAGGAACTTTGCATAGTTACCACACAAGTCACCTCAGTCTGATGGCGATGGCCATTCTCTGTGGTCTAAAACAGGCCTTTGAAGGGTGAGATGCACATCAATTCCTTCAGACTGCATATTTGCACATCCACTCCCTCCATTTCCTCCAGCAGGCTCCAGATGCTCTGGATAGATCCTTTGTTTTCCCTGTTGGTGTCTGTACCTGAAACAACTGTTGCATCTTCCAGTCTCTGCTTCTGGCTTCTCCCCTGCCCTCTTCACCTCTTCACATTCTCCCTCTCTCTGTTTTCCTTTATAAATAGTTTTGCAAGAAAACTGCAAATGTCCTTCTAGCCCAACTGCAATCCCCCTGGTGACATTACTCTTGATTCTCCCCTTGCTCTGCGTTCTTCACAGCTGTTTGCTTTTGCTACCTGTTTCACTGACACAGGTCTTCAGGCACTCCTGCATGAAGGAACTTCTCTCCTAATCCTTATGTGGTGTGTATCCCGCTATTAATTCCAAACAGCCCAAAGAGAAGTCTCCTCAGGAGAAAGGCCAAAGTCACACTTAGTTAATCTTGCAAGCAGATATGCAGAAAGAATTACTGACCGTTTCAGAAATGTCAGGAGGTTAATAGCAATCAGCTCTATTTGTGGAGGCGTGTAAGAAAGCAACACATATTTGAGTGTGTGTGTTGTTGGGAAAGAGGAGAGAGAAGCAGAAAAGACTTTGCAAAACATTAAAACTTACCCCTTTGTCCTAAAGAGCCACAGGGAAATAGCAAGGCAGCCACAGCAGCCTGAAAATTCCAGTAACTTGGCAGTGTAAAAACCAATGTTGCCAAAGAGACAACCTTCAAAAAGAAGCTACTGTAGCCCTCTCTAGTGGAGTGCACCATTCCAGCCCTGTCAGATTGCTGTAGGTCATGAGCTGAACATATTGAGGGTTTATGTCTCTAATAAAGGGAGCAAGTCCCTTTTCCTGCATCTGGATTAAAGTGATCTTTCAGCAGCTGCCAGAAATTCCTCACTTGGTGGTGGTAACTGGGAATCTTTCCCCTCTGCTGCTCATGAGATGCTTTTCCAAACAAATGCTTGTAACCAATTTTTAAAAATACCAAATAAAGCCTAGTCAGTACAGAAAAGAAAGACAATGTTTTTTAATACTGATGACAGTTTTCTCTATGTGCATTTTCTCACTCTTTTTTTTTTTTTTTTCTACACTGGTTCTTTGACATTTTAAAATTGTCTTTAGTGCCAAACCTTCATTCTAAACAGATCAATCCAAACTGAGCGCGAGGTAAGAATCAATATGGCTTGGGAAGAATTAAACTCATGTCTCTCTTGAGTCTTTGAAGGCTCTTAAAATGCCAAATATTTTTTCCATTAACTGTATCATAGTCAATCTATTAAGTAGCTGGAAGATGCTTCTTAATTTTTTTAAGGATTGCTCTGAATTAGGGAAAGATTAATCTTTGAACAGCATTGGCTGTTAAGGGAGGCTGACAAGCCACCCACACAGATATGACACAGGTATCTGGGAGACATCTTTATTCAAGGAATTTTCATTCTTCCACTTCCAGTGTTACACACTCTGAGACCTGGCAGACCATTTTGTGGCAAAGATCTCACTTTAACTATTACTGCACAGAAAAAAAATAAAGAAAAATATATTGCAGATCAAGACAGAAGAAAATCTTAACAGAGTGAAAGAGAATTGCTCAAGTTTCTCTGAAATTCTTTGTCTGCTGCTTTAGTACTCATACAATTCCTGTCAGTTTTGGTAACACCAGAAATACTTGTTCCAAGCACATCAGCTACTGAGTTGGCTATGTTGTTTCCTGGTGATTCCCCTTCAAAATATGACATTTTGTTACAAGCCAAGAAGGCAACATGGGAAATCAGCACGATTTTGGGAGAGAATTGGATAAGAAAGCCTAAGATGACATCACACAATTTAGCTGGCATGAAAGGATGGTCTAAATATTTATATGGTAGTATTTAAAAGTACATTTGAGGAAAGATAATATAGTAGGAAACCTGTTTGTTAGAACCAAATTTTGAATCAAATCTAACAGTAATTGAAGGGAAGAAGCCAAAAGAATAAGTGAAGCTTTTCCTTTTAAAAAAATAACCAGTAATCAGCCACAATTAGGCTGCCGCATCCCAAAAATGGAAGATTTTCCTTCATGCAGTATTCCTTCCCTAGAAATGGAATCATTTAATACTGCTGGCCTCTGTAAGTAGTTCCAGGTAGATCAGGACTATCCAGACTCATCTCTGCATGTTGTTCCAGGGCTCTCTCTTTCTCTAAGAAGAGGCACCTTAGCAAGCAACCCTCACTACATCAAACCTTTGCAGGAGCTCCAGTTCAGTCAAAATGAAAATGCACAAGGCATTTGAAAGGCAAGACTCACACAGCCACAACTCTTTTTTTGACCCTTCTCCTCACCTGAAGATGAATATTGACCTTCCCACTCCAGCATGATAATAAACCTTTGACAAGCAGCACCTCGGTTGAGAGGAAAGTTGACTCATGTTGGGAGGGAGAGGAAAAACACCTTAGGAAGTTATTTTACTCTCAGTCCATTAGTAAAAGGTCTAGATAATCCACCAGATGAGAACTCTTTGGGCAGCTGACATGCCTCTAATTACAGATCCCATAGCTGGAGTTACTGCTTTAATAAAAGGGCTAGTGCTTGATCTGGTTTGCTTGAAAAAATGAGAGTGCCATTAAAATTTAATCTCTAATAGCAGGGTTTATTTTGATAAAGGCATTTTTTTCCTGACTAATTTTATGCAGTGCTGATATGTTTTTAGTAAGGGAACGGTTATTCCCATGGTAAATGTGGATGTGATGGGTATAGAAAAGGTATCACTTCTGGTACCTTCTAAATCTGGATACAGGCAGCTGTACATTGCTGTCTGTCTCAGCCTCTTTTGCATTCAAGATGGTTATTCTGGTAATGTTTGGACTGCTTTTGAACAGTGTGCATTGCTTGGATAGGGGCTTTGTTGAATTCATAACAAACTAGCACATTCAAGTCACTTCCACAAAATTCTCCTGAGTCAGAGAGATATTCTGCTTTCACATCCAACCAACTCAAGAAATTTCCAATCTCACTCTACAGTTTGTGTTTCTCTGCTGGAGTTTCTTCTGCCAAAGACATCAACATTATATTAAAAGAAGCAGCAAGGAAAGTACCTTGTCTCAGAGAAGCATTCTAGGCTTGCTGAATGCATATAGGAAGGAGGGGGATGTAGAGTTGGTCAAGAAGTTTGTCATAAACAGGTTTCTTCAAAGCAAAGCTTTCATAGCCAAGGGACCATATGCCCATGAATATTTTTATACTGAAAGTATATATATGTACCAGATTTTCCAGTCCTAAAGTAAAAACTGATTGAGACAATAACAATGTAAAAGTGAAAAGGAACTGTAAATTGTGGAAAAATAACTGAAAGTACTAAATATTATTGTAATATAATTTTTGTTGATCCAGCCACATCCTCTTCTCTCTTCAGAATACAACAATCTGTTTAGGAATAATGTCAAAGATCTGAAGTTTATCTCTCTCTCTCCAGTCAAACAGCCACTCTGAGTCTCTGTATCCACTTGTTTCTTTAGCAAAACAGATTAGTCCTGCTTCTGAAGTAAAGCACCGTAAGGCTAAAGATCATTCAGCTTCAGTGATCCACCTGGGGACTCTGCACCTGCCTCAGCTCTGGGCAAGGGATAACTCCTATTTACACATTGCTACCCCACCAGCCACAATCAGTATTGATCACTGGAGCAGAGATGGTTTAGAACTACAGGGAAGGCAAAAACCTCTTCTCAAAGTGCAAGTATATCTCATTGAATCCAATTACACATTTGATAGAAGGCCTGTTCACAAAATGAAGCTCTTGAGAGACTTTTATGGCAAACAGGAATCAAAAAAAAAAAAAAAAAAGAGATAAAAACCCTGGAAGAATAACTGAGTAGAAGGTAAAAAGAAAAGAAAACAGTTGAAACAATGTTAGTCAAAAACTGTGAATGTTTACCTCCTTGAAAACTCTGTATAACATATTTTTGTCCAAATTAAAAATTTCTGTGAGGTAGAAAATGTGAGGTATCTAAGTAATTTTTAATTTATCTATCAAATTTTAATAAGATACTGGAGGCTTTCATGACAAATTGTGATGCAAACTCAACGTTTTTAGGCAAACAAGTGCATAAATGACTCTTCTGTGTAATGCATAAAAATACTAAAAAGGTCTATTTTCTCATATTTATGTACTACAGTGTTATGTACTGAAAACCCAGGAAGAGCCTAAGCTAATCTGAATGTGCAAAACAAATGTGTTCTGGCCTACCCAATTCCACCAATTCTGCTTTAGAAGCACCTGTGTTGAATTCAGTAGCAATTAACAGAGCAGCTTGCAAGAGCATACTTGACATAGACCCCTCACATTAAACAGCCTTCCACATCTGGTCACTGCACTTACACAATGCAATATTTGGTCACAGATTTCCTCTGTGAATATGGGCAAACTGCTGAGGGTTTTCTGTGTGTTCATTTCCCATTTCTGTAATGGTAACAAGAATTTTTTTGCTTAGTGCATGTGTCCTGGGACAATACAAGTTAAAGGATGAAGCATGCATGTAACTCCAGCAGAAAATATTGTGCCAGCAAAACAAGGAAAAAGCAATTCTGAAATTAATCACAGATCTATAAATGACTAACTCTTAATATTCAGGCAAGAGCTGGAAGCCATGAGCCATGCATCACATTTTCTAATTTGTGCTTTTCTGAGACTAGGGAAATGAATTTTGCGGTTGACAGGAGCTTACCCAGACAGTGTAGGCTCCTCAGCCATGGCCCCTTGTGATCCTTAGTAAAAATGATATTGGTGACACAATTGTGAGGGCAGTCAGACACCACTGGGTCACATCGATACTTAAATACCAGGAAAGGAATTTTAGGAATGTTTTTCAGCAGCAAATATCCTACTCACATGCAGGGCTTCCCCAGGAGCATTTTCTTTATTATTTGTCTTGTGACAGTAACAGCCACTTTGGAGAATCCTAAAAAGATGACAAATACTGTCCCAGTAGAAATATCTAAATTGGAGGTTATATAAAAGAGATAACTCCTTTACATAACTACAGTCCCAACCTGGCTGGCCATTTCCAGTGTGCCAGGTTTTGCAGTCCCAATCTCTTCCCCTTGGAGTTCTCTATGACTGATCCTATTCTCACTTCCATGCACTGTCTCCTGGTTTTCCTCACCTCTGCTGATGGTGCTTAACTCACCTGTCCTGCAAACACTCCTGCATTTACCCTTCCTCACACCTCTCTCCTCAGCTGTTCCTTGCTGCTGTGACTTTTTCTCCATTAATCACCAGAAAATCAGTCCATGAAGGACATGAATCTTGTGTGCAGCTATAGGGTTTTTTCCATAAAATATAATGACAGGAAGACATTTTCACCAATTGTCTTAGTAAATCATTGCCATCCCACTTCCCTCCTTTGTCACTTAGCTTTGGCATTTACTATGTCAGCTCCACTTGCAGCCACGTCTGTTTAGGCTGGGAGCTCTTCAGAAATAAGAGACTTGTTTTTCTGTACAGCTGGACACTTATTAAGTGTAAGGTTCTCTAAAATAATGAAGATTTTTCTCAGGTCCCCCTTGATTCATTGGTAAATTCAAAGTAGTTCCAAATAGGCAGGCAGGCATTGGTGCTCTCAGCAAGGAGGTTGAGGAGTGAAAAGGTCTTAAATAGTACCTATTTTGATACATTTGAGAACAGTCAGCATGAAATTGGTTCCATTCTCTTCTAAAGGATTTTTTTAAAAAAGCACCTAACAGCAGCCAAACTCTGCTCCCACAAAAGTCAAAAGCTTTACCATCGATATTAAACTGCAAAAATGTCAGGTTCTTTACAAATTTCTCTCCCACACCTGTTTCATATTCAATCCATGTATATATGTATCTTAATGACTGCATTTCAGCTAGCATTACTAAAAAAAAAATAAAGCTACAGAAGAGGCTAATATTTTTCACCTAATTTTTATATTTATTAGCCATGCAGTCCTGTGTTGCAGTATTTCCCAGTGCAAAATAAAATAAATAAAGACTGTAAACAAAAATGTAACATTAAAACATAAAATAAATGAAAAAAAAGCGCAAAAATTTATTTTTGACATGCTGTGGTGTCAGCAGGAAAACAAGGTCTTAGCCCCAGACATTCTCTGTGCTTAACAAAACTGCAGTTGTTGCATTTGCAGAGCGGGCAGGTGTTGCATTGAAAGTACCCCAGGGAAATGGAGGCAACAGCAGCATGGGCTGCTGACTTTGGATTCTACCTCCCTGCTCCTCTCTTTCCAATGTTACTTTTGCTCTAACTTTTGAAGTGAAGCATCATTTGAGGTGCAGAGGGCTTCAGAGATTCATTACTCCGTTTTGGGCAGCAAGTAAATAAGTGCACCCTCCCAAGAGAAGCTGTTATACCTCCCAATACAGGGATAAATTTTTTACCACCCCAATACACTCACTGCTCACATGGCTCTACTGCATATTGAAATGTGGAGACTAAAGGGGAAAGGGTAAGACATCTTTGTCTGGCAGAGTTTAAAACAAGGTGGTGGAGGTGGGAGGGGAAAATTAATTCCAGGTTATTGGAATCCTGTAATTAAATGGGTCTTGACAAATTGAAAATATCTGCCTCTCTAGGATCATCTTCAATTGCAGGCCATTTTTAAAGATCCCTCAAACCAGATACCCAAATGTTTTTGAAAATGTGAAGTCTCAGCAGAAGAAGGCTCAGAAGAAGGCAGGCAGGTGCAGGAACCCTGGCAGCTGACAGGTAGGTAGAAAACACAGGGCAGAGGAAGACATTTTCATACCATAAAGCCCACTGAAAACCAAACATCCCCCTCAAATGTCAGCTCTGCAGGACAGGGTTGTTTTTGCTTTCCAGCAAGGGTTGATGCAGCATTTAAAAAGGTACTTGGTGATTATTTTCCCTTTCCTTAGCCTAAGCTTTCTGGCAGCTGTGATCTAACACTGTTTTGTGCCTCCTGTGAAGAGGCAGACATCAGCCTTTGACAGTGCCTGCTGGGAGAACATGACATACTCTCCAGTAATCTTTTCTAACAGGGAGAAAATGACCTTTTGTGTAAAAGGCTTTCCCCAGACTTATGCCTCAGTTTACCTAGTAGGACAAATACGCTCTTCAGAAGAAAACTGAAAACAGTTCAAACTAAGAAAGGACACCAGCTTAGATCCTTACTCTCTCAGTGAGAGTCACAGCAGGGAGGCTACATAAGCTTTTGGTGAAGGCTCAGTGAGATATTTCAACTGTAACCTGTTAAATTCCTTAGTGCAAGTAAGTGTGATAGTGCAAAGCCACAGAGTCCAGCACTCTTGTTGTCAGCTTGCAACATAAACTTAAACTTTCCCACTGTTTTTAAGACATGAGTGAAGATATTCTGTCAAGAATTAACTGCAGCTTCAAGGACTGGGTTTGAGAGGAAAGAGTTCACTATAAAACACCTGCTCCAGCCTCACCCAGAAACAGGTGAAAATCAGACTGACCTTTCTGCTGCTTCACCAGCTCAATTTATTGCATGGAGGCATCAATCAAGAACTGGGACTTTATGAAAAGCAGAAATATTTAAGCAAGGCATATGATCAAGTTGCAGTACGTAATAACCAAAATTTTCCAGGACTTTTGTTTTTCTGGTAAAGCAAGTGCTGAGGCAGGAGGAGTGACTGAATGACACAGTAATGCTCTGCTCTCTGACAGAGCTGGCAGGATTTGCTAAGCAGCAGGACTTGTTAATGCAGGTCCAGGTGCTGCTAGCCCTGCAGGTAAGCTGCTCCCTGCCCCTTCCACTCACTCCCTATCCCTTGCTTCCACTCTCTCCCTTACCCCCTACTGCCTGCCCTTCATGCTCTGCTCCTCCTTCCTCTGCTAGCCAATATGGCCATTTATTTCTCTCATCCATTCATCCTCTTGCTTTTTTCTTTCAGAAATATCCATTAAAACTAACTATTGTATTGCTGGTCTGCTCAATGCTTAATTTAAAATCTCTCTCTTGCTTTCAATTAGATGTCCAAAACCTTTCTCAGTCTCTGGACTCCCCTGTCCCTAACACAGCTCACAGTCTCCAGGCTTAGAAAGAATGAATTGCTTTTAAATAAGTTTTTTTTTACATGATTTCTAACTAGCCAAAAGTGAACCATCCTGCCTTGACCCACAACTCCTGTGGGTCAATAGTCCCCTGGGCACAGTAATAGGTTCATCTTTAGATCTCATCTTTTCACTCCTTTCATCTTGGCCTTCCTAATAATTAATTTCAACTCAGACAGGTCAGACTTCCTTTTTAGAATATAATTATTTTTCAGTGCAACCAAGTATTTTTCACTTTCAAAAGCATCTCTGGGCAGTCAGAAGAACCACAGACCATAACAGTGTGTGAAAATGATGCTGGCTGTGGAGTACAGCACCTTGCAGCCTACAACTACACGTGGCTGTGCACGGGAAGAGAAATGGGAACAAGGGGACAATGGCCTTGAACATGAGATTGCCAGAAGTTTAATGGGGCACAGAGTTAAAAGACAGTTCAATTTTTGCTTTTTTTCCCCCTCTTTATTATCTCCCTTAATTGATTCACTTCCTGAAAGTCTTAAGACAGACTGGTGTCTCAGGGAAACATTCCAGTGAAGGGACACAAAGGCTTTGCTAGCCAAAACCAGAAAAAAAATTTAAAAAGCTGCTGCTTTGCTGGGGAAGAAGTAGCCAAGGAAAGTTTTGTAGCTCTCCTTACTAGTGAAGTAGAAATCAAAAGCAAATTAAAAAGAAATAAAAAGAGACTTAATTTTAAGAATTGTTAACTTCTAATTTATGTAGAGGTGATAAGGCATTTTCTGGGAGGCTGAGAATTATTAAGCTGTATATTTATTCACTATTTATAAAAACTACTAACCTCTTCTGTTTTCCTGTTTCTGCCAAATTAGGAACATACAAACATTTCAGCTTCCTCTGAATCTTTGGGATCAAGGTGCAGCATTCAAAACTCCTCACACTAGGCTCTGATGAAGAGATATCACACACATTTTATATCCAGGCTTCCAGACCTAGGCAGTATCAGAGCTGAGTACAGACTAATTTTATCCATTGAAAACCCTTAATATTATTGCAGGTTCTAAAGCTCCCAAATGCTAAGGGAATGTCAATCAGGCATCTTAAATGATTGCTTTATATGTGGAGACTTAGCTTTGCAGTTTGCTTCTGGGGTACACTTTCATAGTCAGTTCAGGACTTGGACTTCAGAACTAGAAAATGGAAGTTTAGTAAGCTGGCTAGCCCAAAACAGAAAATAGTTTAAACATTAACAATGTATTTTTAAAAAGCTCCTAATTTTATTTTTATTTTCACAAACAAATTTTTCCACATTTGTACATAGCTGGCCACAAAAAGGTTGGGCCAAAGCCTTTGTCCTGTACTCTTCCTTTTCACTCTCCTGATGCTGATGGGCCAAACCATGGGATCTTCACTGGCTCCTCTCCACAAGAGCTCTGCTGTTTTAAGGTGTTACTCTTCCTACCTCATGCTGCTTTTTTACTATTCCATCACCAAAACTGGACTAAAAAAACCCCAGAGCACCACTCAGACACCCAGGTGATAGGTCCTGCTGCTCTGCTGCCCCAGGCCTTTGACACTGACCTGCCAAGCTCTGTTCACAGACGCTATGGTGGGACATCAGCCCCTGGCACAGGCTGGTGCCACACACCTGCAGACACCAATCTTTCCCACTTCTGCAGATGCTTTGGCTGTACACAGCTCTCCTCAGCTCTAGGAAAAGATCCAAACACTCCCCTGTTTTGCCAGCTGGCTGTCAGAGACCCTTGCACATTATCTTCAGGGTTTTAATTAGTTGTTTGCTATAAGTGCACGATCCATTCCCAGTGTAATCACCCAGTGGCAAATATCCTGCCTAGGGAGCTCCTTTCTTACTGGATTCATGCTAAAGATGCCAGTAAACATAAGGTGTTCCCTTAAATTTGGAGAGTCCTGTTCTTGACCTAAGAACAACTGAATTTCACTGAGACTATATCAAAGGGAAGTGAAGCAACCTGAGATCAAGAGTAAAAAAATAAAAGAAAAAGAGAAATACATGTCTTTTTCACATTTCCCCAATACAGTTGCAACCCTTAATGCAATTACTTTTGTAATGCTTACTGCGTTGTTGAAGTGCAAAGGATACAGTTCTTTTTGATGTTCTAATTCATATGCCATTTGTGCTAAAATATTAGGCAGTTGGGGTTTTGTTGTTTCTCACAGAGATCAGTTTCCCAATTCTTTTTAGTGGCAAAATTTCCATTTGTTTGATCATTTGTATTTTAATATAAAAGAACTGTGTTAATTCCAGGTGAATTTACTTGTTTTACACCTTTCAGTTCTAAACTCAGTGGATTTGTCTACTCTGAGTGTTTCAGCCACACTCAGACTTTCTATTTCACTGTGAGATGATATATCACAGCTGAAGGAGTCATTTTAAACTGACATTTGCCTTTTGTAATCCTGTGTGGAATTGCCTGGATAGCTAAACTTTGTTCAGCCTGTAACTGAAACAGGAAGATGCAGATGTCAACAAATGGGTGACTCAGTCTCAGATGGCTCCACACAGCTTTACATCAGGAGCAGAAGTTTTTCCTGAATGTCATGTTGGCTTGGGCACACCCCAAAGCAACAGAAGGACCAGCATCCTGACTTACCCTGTCATATTGCAATACCCTGGCTCTGCTAATGTGAGCTTAATAATGACACATTATTTGCCTAAAGCACAACTTTTCATTGACATTTAATAAATTTCAAGTAATCCCTTGTCTGCACACCTTAGGTTTGATATTTAAAACTGATGAGAATTTCAAAGACCAGCTGACAAAGTCATGCTGACAGGAATTGTCTCTGAGCCCTCCCAGCAGTAAGGCAGGCTGAGAACTCACTTTCTAAGCGTCTCAGAGTTGGTGTCTGGAAAAAGTGGAATTTGGTGCCTCTATCAGAGAGTGACTGGGTTACAGGTCTGGGAAAGAGGAGTGGCTGTATGCATGGCATGGGACTTCTGCTTCAGGAAAAAGCACAAAGGGACCTCTCAGGCATTTGCATGGAAAGCCATACTGCAGAGAGAGTACCTGTTTTCTTAATCTTAATAAAAATCAACCAAACAGTGCAAACAGAGAAGTTATTTGCAGTCTGGGTCTCTACACTAGGTCTGCAGAAAGAAAGGACTTTAAGGTATAATCCATTAAAACATTGATGGCTTTTAAGGTGAGGTGGAAAGTTCAGCCTCCATGGATGACAATTGTCCTTTATCACCAGAGAGCTCAGAAGGAAAATGTATTACTCTCAGCCAAAAAATTAAGCTGAACTGGAATCATTCCACCAGAAAGACTGTTTGCACAGTTCTGCTTTAAAAGTTACTGTCTTGATACTTGGCTGAGAGACTAATCATATGACATGGTGTAAAGGAGCCCTCTCCAATTTATCCACTTGACTTCTCACATCTTTTCTTCCCATCTGAAATCTTGTAACATTCTTAATCAAAGGTCACAGGAGACACTGATAAACAGGCAAACTTTATATATGGCAAGGTTATCACACCTGATAAATCCAGGCCCTCTCTAACATTTCAGAATCTCTCAGAATAGAGAAGCTGAACTTGGGGTAATTCCCTATTTTTTCAAGCAAATTCTTATAACTACATGCATTCATGCTCCTATATTTTTATATATTTATATTTACATACACTGTACATATTTGTATAAATTTATGCATATGTGTTTACACACACCAAATATACATATATGCACATTTCAGTTCAGTAGGTTCTAGTAAGACTACAGCTACTCTTCAGTTAATTTTTTGAAATAACTCAAAAACCAGTCTTGAAAAGTGAAAGAATAAAATTAATGCTTCCCATTTCCAATCCAAATGAATAAAATACCTCCATCTTACATTGCAAAACTGAATAATTCATTTTCAAAACAAAAACCTTTTCAAGCACGCTTTGAAATGTTCATGGGAAAGATATCATATTTCATTCTGCCCTAGCTTTTGCTATCTTGCTCAATATGACAAAAGTCACTAGCAAAAGAACAGGAATAAACTGTTGTCTCCTGGAGGATAAATCCTCTCACATCATTGCTGTGAGCCATCTGCCATGCATTTTTAAGCATCTTGCTCCTAACATCAGTATTAAGTGGTTGCAGGAGCACTCAGCATCCCAGGCAGTTACCAACCAATTGGACAGATTTCTGGAAAACACCACTCTGAGAGTGCCTTGCTGGGGTGAATCCAGTAGGAATGGCTATGCATTTGGAAAAAAAGGGTCATCAAGTGGTGTGGCTTTTACAATGGTGCTGACTGTGGCCTTCAATTACATTTAGCATGTGAATATGTTACATTTACTACCTGAGGATTTTAAAATAATTTTAGCTTTAAGGGAAGTATTTAGCTGGTGGATAAAATAAGGCATACAAAAGGTGAAAAAATCCCTCCAGCTGGCCTGCCTGGCTCTGGTAGATGTGCAGAAAGGGATAAGACACATGGGACTTATCCCTTTCTGCACATCTGGACTTATCCTCCACACCCATATTGCATGATTCAGTATGTAACCTCCTTCAGCCTCCACTGCTCTGTTCCTTGGAAAGAGTCACATGATGCCCCCAAAAACTGGGGATGCTCCTAATGGCATTATCACTGTAACAATATTGGGCTGGTACAGAAAGATCATCACTACAAACACCTCTTACAACTGGTGAAACAAAGTTCACTCAAGCTGAAACAGATAAATAATGGAAAAAATAAGCCTTTTCAGATAAAAATTCTGACAATATCAACAAGAAAAATACTACAAAGTTTAAGAATATTTAGTATTCTTTTGAGTCTTTGTATCTCTACTCGTCCCATCACACTTTGTCATGGACAGTTTCTATACTGCAGCCATGCTCATTTAAGTTATTGTGTTTGTTTTTGTTTTTTTTTTGTTAGACTTCCTGCTGTATTTGTTGCAGAGAAGCATATTTTTTTTTCTGTGCAACACTATTTCAACTTGTGTCCTCTGTAGCTTTCCTGCTGTTTCTTTTCCTCTCGCATTTGTTACTCTTCTTTCCCTTCCACTCCTTCCTTTTGGGCTTGTTCTGGTTTGAATTACAAAGAAATGATAAATTCTATTGAGTGTTGTTATAAAAATGTTTCTTCTTGTATTCTGAGGTGTTGACCCCACCGTAGCTGAAGGCTCTTTTCAGATCTAAATGGTGCATTTCTTTCAATTTGACCTGCTGTCTCACATGTGTCCTTTAGTAACATGATTTTAGAGCAGAAAATACATCAAGATCCACCGTGGGATGTAGAAAAGACCATAACCTTACAAAGTGAATTTCTTTCTATTGCCTTTGACTATGTGTGATTTTGGGGATGCTTTTTCTTTCACAGGAACACTGAGTGATGCACAAGGTCACACATTATGTGAAGAAGCATTTCTCAGTAACAACTATGAATTTGACCTCTCTTCTTCAAAGTAAATGACAAAATTCCAGCTGATATTGGCCACAATAGCAGCAGAGTTACGTTTTGATGCTTACACATAGAGAGGTATAGAGGCAGGGAATACACAATCATATTGAGAAGCACATAAAGAATGTTATAAAGCCCTGGCATAGTAATAACTGAGCTGCTGAGTTCATTTGTGCCCTGTCAAAGAAAAATGCCATTTCATAAATACCTGCAAAAGTTCATGCAGGAGGACATTTGATCCTGGGAAGCTATCACAGACATAACGGGTTCATTTCCTTATTTTCCACATTTGCCCCCATTTCCTGGAAAAAAAAAGAGGGTTTTACTTAGAAGGATAGGCTGTCCATGCTATAATCTATGTCACTGGTAAATCATTTGCCTTGTGAGCTTAAGGAAGCTTTCAATCTCCTCTGGGTCTAGAACCTGTTTTCTAGGGCAGCTGCCACAGCTTTCGGAGGCAGTTAACACAACTTTTTCTGTTTAAAATTTACTTGTTTCCTCTTTAAAATCTCATGCTCAAAAAAAGTTGAATAATGTAGTTTCAGTTTAGCTCCAGTTCAATTTTCTTGAAATCAAAATCTCTATCCTCCATACAATATCAAAACCCATGCAATTTAAATACTGAATAAGCATAATTCTTAAAATTGTCTGAAAGCCCAGCAGAATTATTAGTTATTGGAGTTATTAGTTATTATTGATCAGTTATTATACTGACCACATAGCAGCTGATTTCTGGGTGCCCTGGGGAAATAATGCCTTTTCAGCACCATAGCAATCAAATTATCCAAGTTTTCTGCAAACAGACTTTGCACTAAGATGACAATAACCTGGTTGACCCTTCTCTGTTCCATCATAAAGTGTTGGTATAGCCATGCTGAAAAATCTACCTTCTTGGGCTAGAAATAAGAGAATTGGTCAATGTACAACAAGCTTATCAGTTCTCTCCCCTGTGACAATGAAGACCACTTATTAGTTGGGGGCTGAAAGACTAAAAACCATGAAAAACCTCGAAAAAATGTTCTGCTTTCAGTCAAATTCACAATACCTGACTACCTGGAAATGGGAATCAGTGGGTGAAAAAGCACTCTGAAGTTTCTTTTTTGCTGCCATTTGCTGTTGCTGCTGGGAGAAGACAGAAGCTTATGTCTGTCTTGATTTGACACTCGTGGTTGGGTTCTTTTTCCCCTTGAACTGAAATTGATGAGAAGGAGGCAGATTTTTCTCTTGTTCAGACTCAGTTGTTTATTCTTCTCCCATCTATATTACATTTACACAAGGTACAAGGAGCTACATGCACTAAGATATAGAAAGGTGCAAAATGGCTAACAAAGAACTTCTCCAAGGTTTTTCATCTGTCCATTTACCCAATTAACAGATGCCAAGTAAATTATTTTCCTTAGTGACCCAATACCTATGTGCTGCACTGTGGCATCTTCTATCCAATCACCTATCACTGCCCAAAAAACTCTAGAAGAAGAAGATGAAGAAGAAAGAAGAAGAACAAGAGACAACACCCTAAATCCTTCATCTTGTGATCTGTTCTCTAAACTAGTTTAAACTCCATCTTTAACTTTTCCACCCAGTGACATAAAAAATTTTCTAATTTACACATTTACACTTCTAGTTTTTCTATGTAACTTTAACAGTTGTTTTCAGGAAATTCATATAAATATTATATGAAATTCAGTGCTTTCTTGGATGTCAGAGCCAGGTATCAGAGATAAGGGCACACTCTCTGTGCCTCTGACTCCAACGTATTGCTAAGGATGACTTGTTTTCAGCCAGCAGAACTCTGACTTGAGCAAGACTCAAATCATGACATCAGTCATGGCCTATATTCAATAACTGATGTGAAATTTGCAGTTCAAATTACTGTTTCTTGTCATGTACGAATTCACTGGGGTGGGGGTATGAGGGAAAGAAACAAAAGAAAAGGAGAGACAATGAAGAAACAAAAGGTTTAATTTTATCACTGCCTTACTTTTGCTGTAGCAAACAGAAAAATCTCTGTATTTCCATTACCTGTGGCTACCTTTCAAAGCAAAATTCACCATAACATTTCCTGTGTTCAAAGGTCACTACTGGCTGAATTACACAGTCAAGTTACAGCAAGCCAGACTCTGTTACCTCTTCTTAAGATTGGTAAAATGAGAGTTTTGGAGTGAAAAACACAAAGATTTAAACATAAACATATTTCTAGGTCCCAGAAAAGATGAGATTAACTGTGTATGTGTGTGAGAGAGAGAACACCTTTCTCCACCCCTAGTTACTTCCTGATCTGCTGAATATTTATATTAAAATACTGTAAATACTTACACCCTTTGTTCAGGATGCAGAGACTGTCATTCAAAACTTCATTAAGTGGTCAGCAGACATCTCCATTGGAAGGAACAAGTAATAACATCAAGAAAAATCTGATGATTTGTCAAAGAAAACATGTACAAGACATGCCAGAACAGTGGCCTTCTTTGTTTCTCCACGACAGAGCAGCAGTCATTACATGCTCCCTCGTCTTTGACACACACCTTTGTAGTCTCAAAGGGAAAGGGCCACATGGGGCAGAAGGCAATACCTGGAGAAACAAAGCAGATAAGAGAGACAAGACATGGCAAAGTGAGCAGAGCAGTGTGAATGCACATGCATTTTAAATTTGAAGGCAGAGCTGGCAGTGCTTATGAGCTCACATGTAATACCTGCTGTCAAACAGAGCTGCACTGCAGAAGATGGTGGCAATCAGAGGCTCTTGGAACAGTTGATGTGAGAGGTGGAAGTGCAATATAAAAAGGAAAATAATATGGGGCAACCAAAAACTCCTGTCAGGTGCTCTGGCAATGCACACTACTGTGATATGATATCCAACATAAATAACTGTTTATATTAAAAAACAATAGAGAAAAAAATAAAAAAAAAGAGAAGAGTTTAAGCTTTTATACATGCTAGCAACTTTTGCATGTGTCTATAGATATAAATATGAGTGTAAGCATTAAATGCATGCATTAACACATTAATACCCCAAATAACATAAAATTGAGGTAGACTAAAGCTCCCTTCCAAAAATAAAAGCACAAGCTTCTTGCAGCCCAAGGAGTAAAATCCAGAGGGGAAAAAAAGGAGTTACAGGTGAGGAAACCAGTATGCTGTGCATACCACTAGTGTGATACCAGGCCTGAGTGTCTGTGACTGAGACTCATATCAGTGCTTCAAAATGCATGTGCAAAACAGCTCAGACAAAATCTTTGTAGATGGTGGTTGGGGCAGAGAGTGGAGCTGAGCTGGCAACAGCCTCATTGTTCTGTAGGCTGAGCCAGTTCAACAGAATTCCCAGAGTGGCAAAAGCCCTCAAATCTTTGTAACTCTTTGATAATTGCTTCACTGAATTCATTGTGGCAGGCAAACAGCAGAGTTTCTTGCACTGTTTCCATTCCAATAAATTTATTGAACTTCTTCTGACTGAGATAAAAACTCCTTTTGAAATGCCTTTCAAAAAAATCTGATTAATCTCTCTTCTATTTCAGGGTCATAAATAACTCTGATGCTCAGAGAAGACTGCAACCTTCAAGATACTTCACCCAGCAAGGAGGTGACTCCCACCCTCTGGATATGCAAACCTGGATGCCTAAGCATGCAATATCTTCTCCTTCCAATTAATTTAATGTCTCTGATAATATTTTCACAGAATAGGCTAAACTAGTTACAGTGAAATGAGATGTTGACCTTTTTTTTGTAAAAAGGTTTTTCTTGATTTGAAACATGAAGATAAAAGAAGTTCCTTGAAGCAGAACTGTTTTCTAAATCTGCTGATCAGTGAATTTGCCTGATTCACCATAAGCAAGGTCTCTGTTTATTTGTTCATCAGCCACTGCTGAAGCCCCTATGAAGTCACTGTTTGCAAAACAGGTAAAATCCCATTAGTACAACTGAAGCAGCTGGGGAAAGCCAGACAAACTTGGGGCTTTATATTCTTCTATAACAATGCTTTCATACATTAGAAACTAATTAGGAATGTACCATTCCTACACAATTTGTATTTGGTTTATTACAACTTCACCATTAAACCATGTCTAATAACAGAAGTACAAAGGTGTTTAGATGTCGTGGTCTTGCTCAGAAACACACAGAGTTTTCAGAGCTATTCTAACCAAAACTTATTACTAAAAAGATGTTCTAAAAGTCATAACCCAAGTGTGCCTTGCAAACAGGGGAGTAAAGGTTAAGATAAATAACTGGAGAAATTAAACATCCTCAGAAAGCAGACAAAAGAGGCAGAAGAATGACAACCAGTTATAGCATGGCCAGACATCTATAAGTTGCTGATAAACAAATTCTGTCTTGTTTGCCTCACCCAGACTGAAAAACTCATCTGAGATAAACACTAGCAGACAAAGCAGGGCCCATTGTGCATTTCTTAATGTTTTCTTTATGATGATTATAGACTTGGAACCCAGTAAATTTGAACCTGCTAATCACAACTCCTATAATTTCATCACAAATTACTTAACCATACTTTTTTGAGGAGATTAAACTGCAAGCTGTCCTTGAGATGTGATGACATTCTTCTTGCAGACTCAAACACTTATTAAACAGAAGACTCTTCCATTTCTTTTTGGTAAGGTTAATTTTCTGCTGCTTTAACTTCTTGAACTATCTTCCCAAATGCCAACCCACCACTGGTACCAGCACAAGGGAAGAAGAATGAGTGTCTGGTGGAGCTGGGAACGAGTTTGTTTCTTCAGAAGAGACCCTGGACCTCAGTGGCCCCTTGCAAGGGCACCATCACACCCCTCTTGGGCTCACCAGACCCAGTAAAGGTCTGGTCACCCACACTCACATGACAGCTCTGGGTCCAGGAGAGCTGATGCCATCTTTAAGGTGGAAATGCTGTTTTGTGGAGCCAAACCTCTGCTGCCTCTCTGTAAGTCAGGGAACTGTATATATTTGGAATGTAAACCAAGATTTTTTAAAAAAAATATTACTAATGGGAACTACTTGTGACTTGAAAGTTAGTGCATTGCTGGTATGGTTCTGCAGCTAGGCACCTAGATACAAAGAGACCTTAGAAATACAGCTTTGGCAAGGATGAACTCATGATTTCAGATTTCTCCTTGCTGCCAAAATATACACTTGCCTCACATTTGCAATCAAAGAAATAATATAATTGTTTTCCTGATCTAGTCTAGGGCTTTTTTTTCACAGAGCTTAAGCAAACTGCATCACTTTCTCATTTCTGCTAAAACCCCCAAAAGTATCTCCTGTTGCACACTGCAACCACACTCTGAAAAGTTATTAATAAAAGTGTTAAAAGTTATTGTTTTAACCGTGAGCGACCAAACCCAACTTTATGCCTTGCACTGAGTGCTCCTCTGAACAATTCAAGGGAAATTAATGTTATTTATCCTGAGGCTGAGAAGCAACAGGAGAATTAGCATTCATGTCACTGTGCTCAAATCCCTGCAAAAGTTGACAATTCTATTTGCAAGTATAATTCCAGACTGTCCAGGGAGATGACAGACAAGCAGGTGCAGACTTGCCTGAAAAGGAAGATGCTTTAAGGCTGCACACGTACCATAAACAGAAGGAATCTCCCCACTTCCCTGGAAAGATTTTAAGGACATGATTTAATGAATTGTTTGACACAAACCTGAGTATATTAAAGAAGAGAGGCAACAGAAGGCAAGCAAAGTATTAGCCTGCACATCCTTTCCAAGGCTTCTCTTTGCCAAGGCAGGAATAACCTTGCTGTCTCCTCTGGAAAACCGGGGAGCTGAACACTCACATTATAAAGCAATGAAAGAAGGGCACTTACTATAATTATTCAGGGAAAACACTGATGGTGCTGGAATTCACTAGCATGGAACAGCTTTTGTAGCTGGCTAAATGCAGGAGGGAAGCTTGACAGAGGCCGTTTTGGCAGAAAAACTAGATGTTATGTTCAGTGTATTCTGAACAAGTACTTGGCACACAAAGTGAACTCAGTTGAATGTATTCAAGGAGCAACAAGCTGTGAAATGTGTGTTTAGCTTAGTAGATTGGCAACAGTGGCTTCAGTCAAAGAAAGGACCACCTAGTTTCTCCTGTTTGGAGGTCTCACCTACTACAGTTCATCACAGGGAGATTATATACTGTTAAATAGTTGGTTGTTTTTTTCCCTGTAATTTGTCCATTAATATCAGCTGGGTTAATTTTCCAGTGAAACATTTGTATTAGAAATTAACTTGGTAAACCTCATTACAAATTGTCACTGCAGAACATCTACATCTCTGCTCAGTCATCTGTCCAGCATTGGTTTTTAGCCCTGACAGAGGTGAGAGAGAACAGCAGATCCAGACTGTGGTTGACAGGGAAGCTGAATAAAGCTAGATGTGTCTGTGAGACCCTCTGAGCCTGTACATGCACAGCCTGTATGGCAGAACAGCACTTGGGCTGTCTCTTAGCATGGAAGCACCCAGCATGAAGGCAATTCCATTCAGGGAAATGAACAGGTGTGGGGATGTGTTTCCCCCAGAACCAATCCTTAATGTTTTTCTTATCTATTAATAGAATAACACATTGATTTAGTAATGTTTTCACTCCTTCTTACATAAAAGATGAAGGTTTGTATTTTGTTGTCAGGTTTTTTTTCCCCCACAAAGAAATCTCTATTGAGAATATTCATAGCAAGTTTGAGAAAATTAGGCTAATAAAACAATAAATAAAACAAGTATTTATTACTTAACAGTGTGCTTCTAAAAAAGCGTACTTTTGATTTTTTTTATTGTTTCTGTAAAAGAGGTAAATATTTTTGTCCAAAATTTTACTTCACTTTTTCCAATGTTATGATTAGATGCATTTCTTCTAGAGTTATCAATTCCAAATTATTAAGTAGGCTACGAGAACTAGTTACAAATGCACTTTAGAGTCGGATATTCTTCTTCAGGATGATAGAAAACATTTGTCTACTGACAAGCAAGAATTTTATATTTAAAATTTAAAACAATTTAAATTCAAATTTTGGATGTACTGTACTAAATTCATAAACAGATTAATTGTTTTAAATGACATTTTATTTCCAAAGGGCTTGGTTTTTTTCCACCAACCAAAAAGGTGGAAAAGGAGGAGGAAAAAATATTTTATGAAATGTAAAATATGACACAAAGCTGCACAAGCTTGAACTGTTAATTTGATTACATTTTAAATTTCTCTTCATCGCAATGTTTTCTACAGTTTGTTTTTACTCTCAAGATCTCAGTCCTGTCTTCTCTACTCCCCAACAAAGCTTGAAAATACTGGCATAAAATCGGATATTTGAAAACAAAAACCCCTGAAATGTCATTGAGATCCTTTATATTTGCTCACTAATTTCTTTTTGTGGGCACTAAACTTCTTTTAGGGTTTAGGTTTTAAGGTCCACTTGATTTAAACATATGCCACAATTTCTCACATGACCCTGAAATTTGACTCTAAGAAAAACATCTACTGCTAAAAACGATGTGTTGCTATCATGATCTAACAATGATCGATTAAACCCAGGCCTGAATTCTTATGAATTTCAAGTGACAGGCACCTCTGTTCAATGCTGAGATACTGACTCAGCAGGGCTTAGCATCATGAACCTGACATCTGGATTGGTTTGCCATTCTTTCATACACCCCCAAATTTAACACCCAAATCTGTTTTGGCTTCCTCTGATAAGTCTCTGGTTTTTTTATGTGTTTATAACAGTATTGTAAACTTACTGACCTGCCCTACTACTACATGCTTAGCACAGTTTATTCCATCTTTGCACACTAGAAGTTATTTATTAATTCTTTCTTTATTTGTGAAGCTGCTTAATACAAGTGGATCCATACAACAGCCAACAAGACAAACTAAACCAGGCACCATTAAAAATCAGTGCTCTTTGAAGGTTTCTAACTCGTGTAAATGAGTGCTGGCATTCAGGCAACAGGCAGCATCTTGTCACTTAAAATGCAATATATTAAGCACAAGATTAGAGCAAACCTCACCAAATATTCAGCACAGAGCATCTTCCCAGGAATTCACTAGACCCCAGTACTATTGTCATGACACCTTATGAAATTGAGTTATTTAGCACTCACAGCAGATTAAGTGAGGACAGAAACTGCAGAAGTAGTCCACTTACAAAAGCCTCATTCACCCCATTGAGCAGAAGTTCAGCTCCTTTATTTGAAACAAAAGACAGTACTCAACCAAAGAGCAAACCCAGACTCAACTACCCCACACAGCTGAAGCATTACTGAAAATTGTCATGATAAAGTCCTTCATGACCTGAGCCAAGGGCCAAACTCACCCATGGTGCGATTCCTTTGACTTCAATGGAGTTGTGCTGGCAACCACCTCAGCTGCACTTGGCCCAGTGCCATTATTTATGCAAGGCTGTGCTGTGTGTCTTCTCTTGATAAATGCCAGCACTGTAGAGCTCCGAAAAATAAAGAAAAAACATTCTGCAATAATCACAACAAGACAAGAAACGCGGATGCACAAACTGCAGCACGACAGATAAACAAGAATTTACAGCTGTGCTACGTGCGAGCACTTACCAGAAGCTTTTTCTTGTATTTTAAAGAAAAATTTATTGTCATAACTAGCATGAGCTTCTTTCTAGTAAAAGGACTACAATTTGACTCTTTCATCTCTGCTTTGAGCCACAATTTTTCAATTAAAAATAGAAGTGGGATGAGACAAATTCTGACTGACTTTTTATAGAGAAACCCTGGCCTGCAGTTTAACAGACTTGAGGGAGTGTAGGACTTGCAAATACTTTCAACATCTTTAAATTTGGAAGTATTTAGCACTGCTACACGAGGTATGAAGCACAGCAAAATCTTCAAGACTCTCAGGAGCATGGTCATTGGTTTATATTCAGGTAACATGCTCGACATGCTACTAGAGGCTGTTACTCTTTACTAGAGGCTTTGGAAAGGCTCTAACCTACCATTTTGCTGAATTGGTGTAGGTGATCTTAACACACTTGCAGGGCAGTAGAAGGCACTAAATAACACCTACAAAGCAGGCTGAGGCACCTGTTTCTCAGGAGCTGACTGATATGTCAGGAATTCTGTGCCAGCATGAAGCCTGGCTGAGGAGCAGTGAATGCAAATTCCCCCAGGGGCTCCCTAAAGCCAACATCTTCCATTTCCTATAGGCTGGTGGTTTTTTTTAAAATATCAGTCCAGTATGTGTGTCTATATATACTTATGTACATGTATAAAATCAGCTTACTTTTCTCCTCACAATTATTTGAACAACAATAATAATTTTTAAAACTTAGATGTCATCTGGAATTAATGAATGTATACTCACATGTCTTTCTTTTGTCTGCTTAAAGGCACTGGTTAACCCTTGTATATTCACTTACACATGCAATGGAACTGTCATGCCTTCCTGACACTGAAACAGATGAAAATGTGCAAGGGTAAATTAAGAAAAAACAACCTGGAAGAGTACATAAATATTTGTATATTCAGAATTGCTAATACTGCATGGATCAGTAGTCTGTGAAAAAAAAGAGCTGGCCCACTAAATTAGGATAAACACATATTCTAAGAAAATATATGAAGGAACACTTCAAATGAGAAATAACAAAGGTTTAAAGCAAACATTTACTGAAATCTGATGCCACTAAATAACTTTGTTACCTTAGGCTGCCTATTTAACTGCTGCCTCAGCTTACTCCTTTGAAGTATGATCTGAATGATAACTAAATTTTCCTGGGAAGGTAGAAGAGCTTATGACAGAAGGGACTTTTTGAGCTTATTCAGTCTGAGGAGCCCCAAACTGGGCACAGTGCTCCAGGTGGAGCCTCTCCAGGGCCAAAGACTGGGGAAGGATTGCTGCCCTCAGCAGTACTCCAGTGGTGAGAAGTCTTCAGCTGAGCTTTGTGGTCCTGGTTACAACTTGATGGTCCTGCCAAGACATATTTTGAATTGCTGAAAGTCTAAAAATAACTGCAGAAGCTGTTAGGTAGTATTTATGCAAGAAAGGATGACAACTTGTGCTTTTTAATCCTACCCAAAAGATTTACTTAGCTAAATTATCAAAATTTGAACTTTATCTGACAGAGAGTTCCTGTAGAGAGATGTCAGAGACCTTTTAGAAAGAATATATTTATTATCATGATGTACTTACATTGCTGCCAGATGGAAGATTTTGTCAGGGAATAAAAAACTTACTTCATTTTCCGTTGTGACAACTGAGTTGGTTCTTCCTATTTAAAAAGAATAAATGAGAAGATGGTATGTTTAATTAAAGAGAAAATCAGCATTTGTGATTGCCTTCAGTTTAAGCACAAGCCCCTCTCTCAGTTTCTGAATTGCTATCCTTCACTGGATCATCCACCTTAAACATGGTTATTTATCATTCCTTTAACACAATCGTGCTATCAACACAACACAATTACCTCACTTTTTTGATGCTTTATCATTTTTTTCCACTAGTTTCCTTCCAACAACTTAGCTCCATCAATGTGCAGCTATTGTGAAACCAGATTTGCTTATTTTACCTCCTTTTTAATAAGCTCCTGGAGCGCAGCCTTGCTGAGAATATTTTAGACAGTTTTGCCTTTCCCATTATATCAAACACATGCATGTTATTCTTCTTTATCTTCTGCAGACAAGAACACAAATCTGCTTCCTGCAAGCTTTCTTTCCAGGGGCAATCAAGTGTTCATACCCAGACTGTGTCAGATACACACCCTAACAAGTGAGCTGCTCCATGCTGTCCCATCTACAGTGCTGTAATACTCTATCATCAAACACACTTCTCTACTATACAAATTCCTGGGCAGAATAGCAAACTAGCTTTTTAGATTCCCAGTGATTTCAACAGTAGTAGTTAAATACACTCCTGAGAATTTGTTCAAATATAATTTTTACTTTTGATGGCTATATTAATGGCAACTGAAAAGCACAGGACTAATATGAGATTTTCAGGTATATTAAATATGGTCTCCTGCTATTATAAACAAGGCTGACATACAATCTTGCTCAAAAATATATTCTATTTCATTTAATGTAGACTTTTTGGTTTTTTTTAAAATCCCTCATTACCATATGTCCTGGGGTGACTTTATGATGTCTGTATCCCCAGTTGTCTGTTCTGTTTATGCTGGACATTAAGTTCTGCACCTTTCAGACTGGTTCCAAGAGTGAAAGGGGGAAGAAGAAGGTGCAGTTTGTGTTCAGAAATGGCACTCACTGCCCTGGGCTGTGCTGTCTGCAGCACGGACAGACAGCAGGACAGAGCTCTCATTTGCTGTTAGTTAGCTTTATCCAGCTGAGGCAGAGGAGTTCCCTGGACTGTTTTTTTTGACTTTTCCTTGGATCTGTTCAAACCTGCTCTGGACTGAAAAACACCCAGACAAACCCCGGGAGCTCAGGCCTGTGGCCCACCAGGGCCTGGGCCTCGGCACTTTGCAGTGCAGGAGGGACTGATAAGAGACTGAGTGAACAGAGCTGCACCCCATGAAAAGGACTTTGTGAATTTGCCATCTCTTCAAAAATGCAAGAAGTTTTATTGTTTAATATTTTTCATTTTTTTGTGCTTGTGAATACTTTGCTTGTTAAATAAACAGGTGTTTTCCACTTTTCTCCAAGAAAATATTTTCCCAAACCAGTTGGGGAAGGAGCTGCTTGAATTTGCTTTCTAGAGGGACGCCTTTGGGAGTTTCCTAATTTGTCCTAAACCAGGACACCATGGAAAGGCATACCTGAAGCTTACATCGTGTTCCTCTGTCCAGCCCAACTGTACCCAAAGCCACTGAAAAACTTACTATTTCTTGTACATTATCCTTTCACTTAGGCCTTGGGTTTTATTCTCCACACTCCTTTCATTTGCTTTCTTCAAGTGATATAAATAGAGGACTTCCAACATCCTTTTAAAGAGAGACACTCCTCCCAAATCATCTCTGCACCTCTCTTTTTTTTACAGTTCACCTTCCACGATTGCAGAAGATCAGGACTTCAGACTGTATCCCAAATGAAGTGTTCCCTGTAGACAGGCAGAAAGTATTAATTAATGACTCCCTCAGTCTTTTAGAAGTGTTTTGCCTGAAATGTGAGGCCTTTCTGTAGACACAGCTTGACCATAACTATCTCCTGTGTGTGCTGTAACTGCAGCCAGGATATGAAGCCCAGGTCTGGTGAGAGAAAGAGGTCTGTTCTCAAAAATATTTAAAGCTGAGGAACTGCTACAACTAGTGGGGGCTGAGGAGATTTTTCTTAGCACCTAGGTTGATGCTGGTTGAGAAAAACACATTGATGAAGCAGGAGAGTAATTGGTAATACGATATGGCTTTTACATGTGAAGGTTCTTAGATTTCATGACAGTGGATGTAGAGCTACAAAGCACTAGACTGTGCTGTTCAACACTGCAACAACAACTGCCAGAGATGGTTACCTTCTGACAGATGCCTCTCCAGTGGGCTGAGAAAGGCAAATCAGTCTTAGCCCAGCTCTCACCTGAAAAGTCATCTTCATGAAATGCCACATACTATAAATTTGCACTAAGTGGTGGTGGTGGAAGAGACAAAGATTGAATACATGTTTTGTGCCATTTCTTTCATGCCTCTAGGCAATCCCTCTTGGTCATGGTTGAGATATTTTGCTCAGAAGCAAAGACAGGGGTGTTTATCTTCCCTCCCTGCACCCAGCTGTCTTCTGGGGAGGAGCAAATAAAGATTAAATGCTTTTCAGACAGAAGTTAGTCAGATGAATTCATTTTGCTTCAAATTCTTTTTATATGCTTATATCTCACACTATGTTTTCAGGGAGATATACACATTTTTCAAAATTTAAGACTGTTATTGAAGGTGTCATGTGAAAATTTTACCATTTACATGCAAGACAGCCTAACAGACAGGGGCAGGGGGGAGAAGAAGGAAGGAAACTAAAATTGCAGAAATCTCATTTACCTTTTCACAGAAGCTAGACCTCAATTATTAACTTTCCAGTCTTTTAACACACATGAAACATTATTTTGTGCATGCCACTACACCTTACTTGGATGCATGCTCATTTCCAAGTCAGACTAAGATATCTTAGCTTCCCTCACAGTGTCTTTAAATACCAATTAAATAAATATTTCATTTTAAAAACATTTTATTTATTTTTTTGCTCATCAGAGGGGGAGACAATTAGGGGAGCCCTAATTGTGGTCTTCAACATGCTCACAAGGGGAAGAGGAGGGGCAGACACTGATCTCCAGCCTTGTGGCCATGACAGGACTTGGGAGATTGGCATGAAGCTGAGCCAGGGGAGGTTTAGGTTGGATATCAGGAATAGGTTTCTCACCCAGAGGATGGCTGAGCACTGGAACAGATTCCCCAGGGAAGTGGTCACAGCACCCAGGCTGACAGAGCTCAAGAAGTGTTTGGACAATGCTCTCAGGCACAGGCTGGGACTCTTGGGATGTCCTGTGCAGGCCAGGAGTTGAAATCAATGACCTTTTTGAGTCTCTTCCAGCTCAGGAATATGCATATATATGATTCTATGATTTTGCATTTTATACCTCCTCATACACACAGTTAAAATGCTCAAGAAGGGACAAAAAGAAATGTAAAGGTTGTGCCCTGGGGATCCCTGGAAATATTTCACACATTCAATTTAAATTCACAAGGAAAATCTTTTCCAAATCTCCTGGTTTATTTTCTCAAATAATATGTATTCCTCAGCCACAGAACAATAAAATAGAGGCACAAAAATATTTTAATGATTAATTGTAACAGTTTGCTACATTATCTGTGTATTTTCTTTCCATTCTTGCTTTTAATGTCAAGTGTCTACACAGACTATCCCAAAGATTTTGTAAACCTTCATAGGTAAAGCTTCACAGGAACTGATCTGAAACATTCAGGATCCTAGCACAAGAGATGAGGAGACAGTGGATAGACAGAAATAGTGAATCATAGAATGATTTGGGTTGGAAGGGAACCTAAAGTCCATTCAGTTAACAACCCCCTGGCCATGGCCAGGGACACCTTCCACAAGATCACATTACTCACAACCACAGTCTTGAATATTTCCAGGGATGGGGCATCCACAACTTCTCTGGGAAACGTATTACTGTGCCTTACCACCCCTCATAGGAAAGAATTTCTTCCATATACCTAATCTAAATCTGCCCTCTTTCAGTTTGAAGCCATTCCCCCTGTGAAAGTGTACTTTCACTACCTGCCCTTTTCAAAACTCTCTCTCCACCTTTTTTGTAGGCTCCCTTTAGCCACTGGAAGGTGCTATTAGTTGTGCCTGCATCTTTCTCTTCTCCAGGCTGACCAACCCTAACTGTCTCAAACCCTGCTTATTGCAGAAGTGTTCCTTCCCTCTAATCATCTTCATGGCCCTCCTCTGGACTTGCTCCATCAGCCTGGTGTCCTTCCTCTGCTGGGGAAACACATCCACCCAGAGCTGGATAGCTGGATGTCTCTGAGAACAGTGCAGGGGGCTGCAATCCTCTGCCTTTACATGCTGTCCATATAAAAAGGCCAACCAACAAGCAAATCAAATCAAATCAAACCATATCAAATAACCCCCTTCCCCCCCAAAAAAACAACAAACCCACTAAACAAAAAAAAAACAAACCCAAAACCCCCCCAAAAACCCAACCAAACAAAAAAAAAAATAAAGCAAAACACAACCCAACAGCACCTTATAAAAAAACACCCAAACCCAAACCAATAAATTTATAATATTTTAAGTGCTGTAAAAGAAAGAAGATTGGTCCAACTGGGCTGAAATACAAAAAAGTCCAGAAAGCAGTGTGTTTAACTGGGAAAATCAATATGTGTTGACAATAGCAGGAGTTATAGGAGAAATAAAATAAAATAAATTTATATCACATTAAATGAGCTTTAAGGGAGAGAAAGAGACATGGGGACAAAAAAAAATTATGAAAAGAAATTAATGTGTTGACAAGGCTGCTACTGAAACCTGATTGTCTCATTAGTATGAAAAAAGAATGCCAGTATTAAGAATGAAAGTTACATGTACAATGAATTGCAAAATTAAATGCAGACTTCAAGGTGAACTTTTTGAATCACAGGACTTGTAAGGAGCTGCAGCAAGTTGATGTGCCAGGTTTATTAGCATTCCACAATCCCTGCATGGGAAACATTTCCTTTTGTACTGTGAATTCAAACTTTTACACCTCCTAGAATGATTTTATTCAGAGAGCTCTATTGCTGGGGCATTTTTATTTTTTTTTAATGGATAGAAGAAATTGAAAAGTAAAGGACACAATGTAAATGAAAGCTAGCTAACAGGCTCCTTGCTAAGAAATGCATGGAATTATTTCTAAAGCCTTTTTAGAGAGCTAAAAGACTAAAATTGTTAGACTGCCGATGAATATATTTGCAAGGGGAAAGTCGATATGAACAAAGCATCCATACTTAAGAAATTTCCTCTGTAGCAAGTCCTCCCAGCTATTAATGAAGGAAGTACAGCTTACCTCCCTTGGCAACAAACAAAAATCAATTTTTGTGACTAATTTTAAAAAGAATTTAATCACCTTATCTACTTGTAGAATTCTTTAGCCCTTTTCCTTATTAACACATGTTGACAAGAACGTGATAAAACATTAAAAAGATGCAAACCAACCATTTCAGATACTGTTGTATCACTGAATGATTCAACGATTCACAAAGAGATATCAAATGGGTCCTTCTCCTTCTCCAGCTATATGTATTAGGATTTTACAAACCACAGGCTTAAACCTCTATGCACTTACTGAAAAAGGGAGGTGGGGTGGGGATATTGAGGGGCAGGATGAATGAACACATTCCTTTCATACTCAGTTTGGTCTGAGCCATGGCCACATCAAATATCTGCCAGTTTACTAACTCCTACCTGCACAGTTCTGATCATACCACTAAAGGGATGCTGAGAATTGACCATCAGGACATTCCTTTGTTCTGAATAGGACTTTTTTTTGCCAGATAAATCTTTGGAGGTAGGCTGTACATGAACAAGGAATGACAAAGCCTGTTTAGCACGTTTGGGCAGGGCCTGATTTTGGTTCTGGTTTGATTTTGAACTTAACCATTTTGGTCATGACCTAATACTTGTTATTATTCAAACCTCTAGGGTTAAGCCCCTTGAACAGTACTAGTTTAAAGATGTATGGGCTGTGGACCTCGTATTACCTTTAGATAACCCAAGAAGATTATGGCTTTACAGATATATCTATTTCATTACTTAGACAGATTAAATTCAGTTTAACTGGTAAAGCTTTCTCTTTAATTCCTGCTACAATTCATTACCTCCAGTCAAGGGTGTAATAATCTATTTTGCCAATTATACCTTTTTTAATTTCTCAGCAATTCATCATTATTATTTGATTTTTAGGTATAAAAGGAAAAGTACTAACTAACAAAATTACTTAGAACCATAATGACCTAGCCAAATGAAGCCATTCATCATCAGTACCAAGTCTCACTCTGAATAGATTCTACAAACAGTTTCAATTAATACCTTTATACAAGTACTTCTGTAAAACATACATTAAACATTATGTCTGATTCTGGGGGCTGCTGAGTTTGAATTAATAACAGCTGGAAGTCTTTTATGCCACTCAATCTGGATCAGAAGTAGCTGCTCAGCCCAATCAGACCCATTTAGGAAAGCCTTCACCCCAAAAGTCTCTATGCATAGAAATGTCTCACACAATTTAGCAGAAAGACATTGAATAACTGCAGCTCCCAAACTAGAAATGTCAGTTAGGGCATGCTGGGAGATGAGAAGAAATACTGAATAAGAGGAAGAAGTTGATACCAATCATTAGGAATCCTTTCATGATATTGTTTCCATGCATGAATAATGATTTGAAATTTACATTTGTTTATGGTAAGGTATGTAAGGGAGAGGACAATCTTATTGCAGAGTTTCCTATTGGCTATCACAGAAATCCTTCCCCCAACAATACTATAATGAACTCATATACATGTATCTAGTTTGATAATTTTTGCAGCAATTTAATTTCTTAAATTAATCCTGTTACCAGATCCCTGCACAAATTCCTTCTTTCACGGCAGATAACAAAGTATTTTTTGATCTTCCTCTTAGATATACATACAATTAATATGTAGAAACAACAATAAGGATATATCAAAAGCAAGCCATGACAGGCAACATTGTACATAGGCATTGAATTTTCCCATTTCTAAAGTTTGTATTAAACAATGCATTGCCCAGAGAGGTTGTAGATACTCCATCCTCTGCAACATTCAAGGCCAGCTTGGACAGGGCTCTGAGGAAACTAGTGGGAGGTGTCCCTTCTCATTGCAAGGGTTGGACTAGATGGACTTTAAATGTACCTTCTGACCCTCTTTATTCTATGATCCTAAGATTTGAATAGGAGACTGCTAAAGGGGAGGTGCCATTTCGAGATGAATGATGGCTAAATTGTATTTCAATTCACTGGTTTAAACAACCAAATACTTCTGCCACACTCCACAAATAGGTGTTACTTGACATAATCTCTTTCACAACAGCTGTCCTGTCTTATAGAGTTGTATAAAGTTAAATAAGTAGCTATGTATCAAACCCTTAATTTTCTGGTTCTCAATGGATGAATTACTTAATATCATTAAAAAAAGGCATTAGCAAAGAACATATTTGAATTGCAATTGCTAACTTAAAGACTTCAGACTTTTCCTTTAAGATATTGAACATCCTCTGTAAACACCTCAATCTGTATTGAATACCTTATAGGATTTCCAAGACCACTAGCATATCCATGGCACAGAATAGTTCCATATCAACATGTAGCAAGGATGCTTTGTAACCAATGAACTTTGCAGCTTTAATTTCTAACATTTTCTACATTTACTGAAAGTCACTAGACAAAACAAGACATATTGGGCTGTCACTATGCAATATGATGACCATGAATTTGCACTGTGGTTGACTTAACATATTTTATTCTGTTTTAATGTAAGTTGTTCTGTCTCTTTTTAACAATATAAATGAACACAAGCTTAGTATAAGCACAGTCTTGCATTAAAGATCAGGTTTAGATGTATATGTTACAGACTTGGTCATAACATTTTTCATACAAAAAGTGGGGTAAAAAAAGCTCTTCTCTTTTAGTAGTGATGTTTCAGCTCCAGCAAAACTTTATTGTGATTTCAGCAACCACAGGTAAATTTAGAGGTGCAGAGAGAAGAGAGGCTCAAATAAACAGCCAATGGTTAGAGCAGTTATTTGAACCAATTTTCCGGCCTCCAGATATTTGAGTAATTCTAGAGTCTAAATCTTTCTCTCATAGCTCCAAGGAGCAAGCCTTAACCATGCAGGAATTCCTGATTCTAGGCTATACTTCACACTTTCTTTAGGGAAAAGAAATATCAAGAGCTAAGTACTCTATCCCATTACAAAACTCCACATATATGAATTTAATTATCTTGTCACCAGTCCAAGTAATTCCTAATACTATGGTTGAACTATTCCTAAGATATATATACACCAATGGAAAGGAATAATGTGAATAATTTCTGAAGGTTATTCTCATGTAAACCTGTTCTGTTGACAGTAGATTGTGCTAGAGAGGCAGCTTGATGACATATCAATAATGCCTATTCCCATTACTTTGACTGAAATGAGCAGTTTAACATTTTGTCTGCATGACCCTTGGGTCAGCACATCACAGTTTGCAAAGCACAATGCACTTGCCAGAGCTTGTAATATTAAGGTTTCATGCATCAGCATTTCACTGCAGCCATATCTCATCAACATTGTTCTTCCCAGGAAGTTCTCAACCCAAATTTTCTTGGCTGTGTGGATGTGCTTCCATCACAGACTCCACAATTGGGGTTTTCAGTGATACACATTCAAAGGAAAATAAATAACCATTAGACATGACACAGGTATTGTGGATTTTTGATCAAAGAAATTTTGTGGAAGGATCATGAAAGAAATCTGGGACTTGAATTTTCCACATACTTAGAGGCAAATGCAGGTCAAGCACACTGGCATGGCACTCCTTTTTGCTTTGGCCAAACAGTCCAGCTCCAGTCTCTGGAGTTAACTAGTAGAACATTCGTATTAATTGATTCAAGATTCAGTCTATGTGCTGGACATGCTCTGCACCTTTCTGAGATCTCTGCAACCATGGAAGAAGAGTGATTGAGTGTCTAGGTGATGTAGAGGAAGATGACACTTGTGTGCCCATGAATCCCCTCCACCTTGTGAAGGAACACACCACACACTGGGCCAAAACTCTCAGGGGCTGTGTCAAATCATAGGAAGTCCCTGTAATGAGACTTCCTATTAGATTAGACTACATATCATGGAGCAATAATTTACTTAATGTTGCCTGAACAAGAGAGAAAATGCAAAAACAGTCTGAGGAACCCACAGGTCTCATACTATCAGAACACAGAGAGGCATTTCCACCTTAAAAAAAGCCCCAAAAGCTAAACTTTTAAAAATACCCATTACTGAAGAATGGGAAAAAACTCAGATGCTTGAAATTAAATGCACCTGAGGGTATTTGGACTGTCTAAGACTCTAATTCAGGAGGAAACGAAGCCAAATATCTAATTCTGTTCTTGTGAGGCTGGATCAAACAAAGGTGAATGTAAACTACACACAAATACTTCAAGCAACTGAGGGTGTCATCTTAAAGAGTTTGACCAATTACCAGAGCACAGTTCACAAGAATTGGACGTAATAGAGAAAAACTTACCTCTCCAAATTATGAATATGAATTTCTTGATTTTGGTTATTCATTCAGTTTGCAAACTATGCAACTATTCACAGTTACAGTATATCCAAAATTAGCAATAAAGTACATCTTCTTAGAAGATGTAAAAAAATTGATGTAGGAGAATTAGGCACCAGCATGCCAGCACATCTATTACCAGAGTGAGGCTAAGCAGCAGGAAATGTAGGAAAGTAGAACACACCTTTGCTTTTGCCACTCAGATAAAAACAAGTTTTAGCTCTGTGTCTGAATTTGAGGGTGGGAAAAAGGCAATCTCATTTACAGAATGAAATATTTTTTTTCCTCAGTGTAGATGCCATCTTGAAAATATATAACAATACTTTAAAAGTGACACCACACATGCAACAACTTTGCTGTATTTTTAAAAGAGAGTCTGTGCCAACAAGAAGAAAATTTCTTGTTTTGAGAAGCTCTGATTTTCTGATCCTTGTTTTCTGACAAGTTTTAAGAAACAACATGCCTGCTTGACACAAAGAAGCCATTATTAATGCACAGAGGAAGAGGGCAGGAGATCTGTTGAAAGCCTGAGCCTATCCACCCTGGTTTATGACCAGGAGTGGATTGGCTCTATCTTTAACTAAGCTCATAACTCTTGCTCACAGTAATAACAAGCAAACAAGCTCAGCTGCTAAACTGATAACCTCAGAAGCAGCCTAGCATGACTACATGAATCCATTTTAAAACCCATTTAACTCAGGTGCTAGCTATAAATATACACTGTAAAGTTTTATCTGAGGTCAAATGTCTCTGAGAGTTTGTGTAGTGGTTGATATGGTTATAGCACCAGAGGGTTCTCCAAAAGCACACTGCTGAGCGACCACCCAGCTACACATTCGATGAAAATCGATACTAAAGCAGGTGCTGCTTTTCAGTGCAGAGTGTTAGCATTATCTCTGACCTGTCATTGATCTGATCTAGGAGTGTCATATTGAAAGAGAGCTCACCTAAAATAAAGTGATTCATATAACTTTCACTTTGTACGGCACACTGGGTAACCACTGCTGGAGATGGGACCATCGGTGTAATTTTTGAGCACACACAAAAATAATGCTGGTAGCATTTCTTTCTTAACCTGAAATCCACAAGATCAAGCTTTTAGAAAATGTGTTTAGACATTTATGTATGAAAAAGTTCACTGGGCAACATGAGTTAAATTAAGCCATTTTTTTTGGTACTAACCATGGATTTTGCTGTAATCAGGGTGCACTTCACCAAATAAATTCAGAATAAATGTTATTTATAATTTTCTGCTATGAAAAAAATTCCAGATAATAATGCCATGTTTCTGAACATCATGCTGATGTTCATCTGAACATCAAATTCTGATACTCAAATACCCACAAAACTCTCTATATGTGGGATACTTTTTATGAACTTGTGCTTTCCAAAAGAGAGGGTTAATACTCATAACTCCACAAGCAGTAATTCCCTTGTCTGTGGTGATGAATTTCTGCATACAGTAAATGTTAAATGTAGCTCTTAGAAAATCCTTCACAAAGCAAAGGTTTAAAATTCCTTGCAAACTAAGGAAAACAGATTACAGATCTACAGCACTTGAGAGCACTTACAAATAATATAAAGTACAAAAATCAACTATAAGTTCATAAACTCCACAAACCCCAGCTTCTACTGAATTCAAATTTGAAACACAAAGGCATTTTACAATTTCATCCCCTGAAAGTCAGCTTGTATTTTGTTTCTTTCATCCAACTTTTTTATGAATTTACAAGGTGATGGATTACTCGCACTACCTTTAATGCATATTATTTTTACTAAGGCAAGAGAAATCCCAACTGATACTTCAGGAAGCTGGATGAGGACTGTAGACACAAGAGTCAAATGCCTGCTCCTTTTGAGTATATCTCAGCCTCTCAAAGGCAACATAGACTTTTCACTTTTCTCTGAATCACTAAGCTCAGATGTTTGTGAGAGACAAGATACTAGAGCTGATGGACCATCAATGGTATCTAATAGGTAAAATCATAATTAAGAAAGAAACACTCATTCAAGGCAAAGAGAAGTGGTAAAAGTAGAAGCCTTAAAACATTTAAATATGTACACATGAAACCATTTTTCTTTTAAACCTGTTTCACAGCAAGCAATTTATTATATTCTGAAAGAGTTAAGAGGGACCAGAAACCACTTTTCTTTTACTCCCAGAAAGTACTTATGCTATTTCTTACAACTGACTTTCTCTTGGCAAGTAAGCTCCCAGTAAAAAGAATAAACTTTGAGGGGTTTTCTTTGAGAGAAAAAGGGAAAGAAGAGGATTTGAGCAGATGAAGATGATTAGGTTTTCTAGTGATGGTGGAAAGCTGTATGTGAGGAATTAAGGAAGAAAGAGAATTTGATGAAAATCTGATGTATAAACAGAAGCATGACGTAAAAAAAGTTGCTTTGCTCTCCAAAATGTTAGAATTATTCCATGGCATTGCAATTCCAATATAAAGACAGTTGTTTAAGGCATATGACCTTATCCTTTATGGGTTTGAGAGGTTTTGGGGTTTTTTTGCTGTTCTGGTGTTGGGGTTTTTTTGATAGCAGGCAGGAAGTGTTTTTTTTTAATTATTTGCATAGCTAAGTAAAGTAAAAGTTTCTATATGAAGAAAGACACACAGTATGTTTTAAGGAACTGATTATTTAATTTTTAACAGGGTTTTCATCCTTTTGTCAAACTCTCAGCCATAAGCATGGTCTCCTTCACCTCTACTCTGAATTCTTTCCTAGTTCATCAAACTTGTTGAGGGAAAAAACTCTTGATCTGCTGATCCACCTGCTCTGATCCAGTATAATTTCTTTAAAGATTAAAGGTTTAAAAAATGGTCGCATGACTTGAGAGCACATACCTTGTGATAAAGAGCAACTAGCCTCAGACCTATGTATACTTCACTTGAAGATAGTCCAAAGTTGAGCTCAATGAACAGCTGTCTCAAATTTTAGAAAACATTTTCTGAGTGCATAGTTAAAAGTTAGAGAATACCTAGCTAACATTTTTGCTGTGACCTGGTTATAGGCTCGAAAAAGCCTTCCTGTGTTACTGAGATTGGTCACTTTATTGTCATTTATTTCTGATGATGGAAACAGATCAGAAGACTAGTTCCTGACTTCTAGGAGTGTTTCCTTTCCTATGTTCATGTAGAATATAGATAGATAGAATATAGTATGGAATATACTATCTGACCATTGTATGGTACTGTAATGTCTAAGGAAAGATAAGGTACCAGCCTGATGAACAGGGCTTGCCAGGACTATTCTATTCAATTCTGCTTGTTTGCAGCCCCATGTCTGAAGAGAGAAATGTCTCACTCCACACTTGTCTCTCAAATGAGAACCCTTCTCTGGATTCATTGCTTCTTTACCACATTCACCAAACACTGCCTGGCAATTTCAAAGCACTGTTACAGGATTCCTCATGGCTCAGGAGAAGTATCAAGTTCTGTATCAACCCCAGTAACATTTGCAGTTAAACAATACTTTTAAACAATAACTAGCAAATATCCAGATATTAAGCTTCTTGTGATGAGAGTCAAATAGAAGTAACTGGCAGAAAACCCTCCAGCATCTAGCTTGTCTTGATGACTTATCCTCACTTTCAACTGGAAGATTAGAGAGCACTTTCTTTCTCAAGAGACCATCTTCAACAGCTTACCTGCCAGGTCACTTGAGCGTTTTTAAAAGCATTTTATGGTAAGCTAAGAGACTAAGGGAAACCTTGTGATAGAAATCAGAACCTAGTAAATACACAAATTAAAGTAGAAAAATGCTAACAAAATTGATAATCTATATTTCATTAAAATAAGAAATAATGTGTGCAGAATAGAGCTTTTAGTAGCTGAACACAGATACTAGATTTTTTGCTTTTCTTTTTCTGATTTAGGTTTACCATTACTGATTTGAAAGATGCTTACTATATAAAGGAAGCTTGTGGAGAACTGCCTTAATTAGGAACTTAAATCTCCTATATGTACTCTGGAAGATGATCAAGACTCATTCTAAAGATGTAACACACTCTTTTACCCTCTTCAAGTATGTAGTCCAACTGTATTTTGTGCATTGGTATTTTTGGCTGCATGATTATTTTTAGGAAACTGGTTCCTCACTTTTGCTGGCTTGGGCTGTGCACAACAAACTAAGGACAGACTGGAGCCAAGAATCAGTGATATTAAATTCATTGAGCCCGTGGTAGCACACTTTTCCCCTTCTGTTTGCATTTTCTGACCTAAAATGCAGCCACTGTTGATAGCTGAGAGGATTCATGTTTTTTTCTAGTATCTTGAGGAAAATATACAAGTGCTGTGGGATTATTAATAAAATGTCAGAGAAAAATACCTTTTCCCTTTAAATATTTATATCTAAGGAGATGGTCTTGGTGAGCCAGAGATAGTGTGCATCGATGGGACCAGCTGGAAAAAACAGGCACGTTCTCAGGCTTGAGCACATCTACTCACCATCAGATCTGACAATTAAAATCTTCTGCAAAACACAGGCAAAACAAAGGCACTCATCCCCTGTTTTAAGGTTTAGTTATACAGCTTTTCTGTTGAGGCCAAAAACTGGTGTGGGTTTTTTCCCCCCTCAGATGGCCTAAATAAGAAATATTAACTGTTTCTTTCTTGGGATAATGTTGCATCTTCAGGCCATTGTCACAGATACAAGACAACCAACTTTTATACATTCATCATCACAGTGAGTCTGATTAGAAATACAGATAGAAATGTCTAGAAATCAACAAAGGAAAAATAAAAAGACAGATGTGTTTGTCAAGTTTGATTTCAAAGCAGATGTGCCAACTTAACACTTAAATTTAAGTTTTGGTTAAACACTGAGTACCTGCTGTTTCCCTCAGTTTATAGTCTAGCAAATAGCAGATAAAGTTCTCACATTATCTGCAGTTTATGAGAGCTTTAATTTTATTTTTTGTGTTGTTTGTTTTAAGGGTGAACCTCAGTCTGTTTTTAATAAGCCCATATAGGTTTTTTACATTAGACTTAAAAACCCAACAAAACAGTACAATTCATAAAAATTCCTCTTAGGTACACATCTGGAGAGTTGAATACCTCAATCTGAGCCCCATATTTCCTGTGACTGCTTTAGCATTGTTTGTAACAAACATTTAAGGCATTTGTTCAGCAGTAGGATGTTCCACTTATTTCTCCTACTCTAATTCCCTCTTAATTTATGAAAAGGATGAGCTTGCATCTCAGGAGGAAATGTGCCTCACTCTGCTTTTTCCTGCCGTGCTATTTATTCTCTCATTGATTTATTTACTGGAGGGCAAGCATATTGTGCACTTGTGATGCTCTGCTGCTGGTTCTAAGCATGATATAAAATTGTTGATGTTACTCTTAGGGTCAGTGCCTACCCCCCAAAGAAAAAGTGTTTTGAATTTTTAATTTTGGGCAGTTTAGTCTCATTTCCTTCCATTTTTTTCACTCATGCTCCCCCTATTTACTAAGTTGCTGGGCTACTTCAAGAGCAGCATCTATAAGGCTAAGCTGATTTGCTTATAGATTCCAATTCTACTTTGCAAATAGAAATTGCCATGGCTGTTCTTGCTTTTAGACTATTTTTATGGGAGCATTTCTACATATGTCCGTGTGTGTGTGTATAATTTAATTTTACGAATAATCTGTCTTCAGCAAAAAGCCTATGTACTTCCACTGAAATAATCTAGTTAATATACTGTGCTTTTCTGCATGTGTTTTGCTGCAGAAAATTGTACAGTAGCTGCTACCTCAGTAATGTTTCTAGTTAAGGGAATGTTTCTCATTAAGACTCTCCAGTCTGCATCACCTAAACATATACATTCCCTCAGAATTAAGGTTAATAATAAAAAATAAAACAGAAGTCTTATGAGATGAAAAATTCCCCTATGTACTTCCAACAGCTGACATTCATGCTCCCGTTAATACACATCCAGAAAACCAAGTGGTAATAAGTAAAAGGTTTTCAGAATTCTGCTATGCTCATGTTGATGTCCTCAAAGGGTACCCTTTTTTCCCCAGTATATATAACTAAAGGATCCCAGGCCATTGCTGAGGCTTCCAGATGCTAATGAAGTAGAAATAACTGGGGAAGAGATTTGAATCCACAAAAAGGCACATAGCACACAACATTTTAAAATGCTTGCCAGATATAAATATTTGAAAAACAGAATAATTGCCCTATACTACCAATATATTTCCTTCTTAGAACTGAACCTCTGTGAACCGTGAAGGCTAGTGCTACTGAAGGAATGACCTGCTAAACTGATGGTGACAATTTTTGGTTTCAAAAAAGAAATCTCTTAGAAAAACTTATTTGCTTTCTGAGTTCAGCACCATAGAAAAAACATGGCAAGGCAAAAGGTGTCACAGTCTTAGGGCTGCCAAGTGTTAGAACAGGAGCTGGGAGGCAGCAGGAGGGGGAAGTGGAAATAAGGAAGAGTTTTGCTAACTTTGTATTCATACAACGAAGCTCTCCTGAAGTGACTAGTCAGTTGGAGAGGAGAAGCGTCTGCCCTGAAAGTGGGTTATGGTAATTCCAGCATGGGCGGATGGGGAAAGGAAGGTCAGGAGACAGAAGTCAGGAAGGCATGTACAAACATATCTGTATTCTGCTTTCAAGTGTGCTGCTGGCAGTTCTTCTGCTGCTTCTCACTCTGCACTGCCTCTCTCCAGGGCTGAGCTGCCGGCTTCCCGTGTCCTCTGCTGCTCCCGCTCGCCTTGCCAGTGCGCGGGCTGGAACACTTCCTCTGCTCTGACTGTGCTCTTGGAGTCATGAGTCCCCCTCAGAGGGACAAGGGGGCCAGGATTTACAGCAGGATGTCAACTCTACCTAGGAGTCTGACATTTGAGCGTAGGAATACTTTAAATGTGCTTTAAACAGCACCTGGTAGCATGCACAGGTGCAAACATTGAGAAACATAAAGTAGTTATGGAGATGATTTTCCCGTGCCACACTCAAGGGAAGAAAGCTTAAAATAATTTTTAAAAGCATGGATGAAAAGAAAAAGAGGATTTCTGGAAATTCTAAAGTCCTTTCTTTGATACTCTGAAAAAAAAAAAAAGTTATTTCTGCCTCCTGCCTCACATCTTGCTCCTTAGAAGCTCAAATAAACCTGAGTAAAACATTGGCACTGCTAGTAGCATTAACCAAGCTATGATTCAAGTGAAAAGGAGACTATTAATTTCTTTTTGATTCTAATATTGGTATTTGACTATAACAGGCATTATATTTGTGAAATGTCTATTAGCACATTCAGCCTGTTAAGTGAAGTTATACCTGGTCCAGTTGAGCTGGGAATCTGATCTGAGAGGTAAGAAATCAGCAAGAGAAACACATTAAGAGGAGAGAGGGAACTAGCCAGACTTTAATCATAAGAAAAAATGCTATTCAGAAGTGCACTCACTATTTTGACATGGTACTATCAGGAGGAGGCCCTAGAACATAGTGGAGACATGAAGTTTTGCTTTGCTTTGGGACACCCAGGGCTCAGCATAGAGAGCAGGCTTTGGGATCTGATCAGATTATGCCTCATGCTCATCATAAGCATTTCTTAATAGAGTTTGTCTGTAACAGAGCCTAAGAGGACTATTATTAAAAGATTAGGCTGCCTCCATCCTCTTGCTTAATGAATTTTTCAGCATAGAAGGGAAACTCCATGGTCCCCAGTCAGTCACTGAGCTAACACATTGCAGTATGTGATCACAGCCAGACTGCTGAGCCTCCATGGACATCTGTGAGATGAGCAAATCATTCTGTAGCCACTTCAAGATCAGCCAAATAATGGATACGTTAAAAGCCATGCATCAAGCTAACCGGGAAAAGAAAAAGCCAAACATTGCGTTCTAGACCTTTGAAATAAAATAAAATAAAACAAAATAAATGAAATAAAATAAAACAAATTTGCCTGGGGGAAATGTCTCGTACTAGGATAGTCCTTTTTCAGAAAGTGAACAATAACACATGAAAAATTTTCACTGGAATATTTAGAGAAAATTTTAAGATGCCAAACATCATTTTATGATATTTCTAAATGTAAATTTGCACTGGAAAACATATACTGGAGTGATTCAGGCACTGCATGTTGTCCTCACATAGCCAATGACCCCATGTGAAGGGCATTACTTAATCACTCTTTATTACTTTATTGTCATTCAAGTGACATTAGCCAAGTCCTGACTCTTAAGCAATTAATTTAACTCTTCTTCCTCCCAGTCTTAAGTGATAGTTCTTCCACTAGGCTGTTCCCTCCAATTTCTCACAACAAGCTGAAAGGTCTTGACTTCCTCCTGATTTAGCATAGGGACATTTCTGAAATTTTCATCAGGTTAGCAGCCCTTTCAGTGTGGCTTCCTAGCCATCAAATTTCACTGTGAAACAGAAAGGAAGGAGAAAATGAGAATGTCTTAACTTCTCAGTGTCAACTCAGAGTGAACACTCATCTACAGGCTGTATCAAACAGAGAAGGGTCCTGTCCTTCATTTTTTTATTCTAGTTACTCAAGTGGATTTACTGGGGGGCTTGCAGGTGAAACATGGGATCTGAATTTTGGCAGCTAACCAGACAGGCATTCTAAGCCACATGCACATAAATCAAAGAAGAAGATGTGAGGGATATCACATTTTCCTGATATGTGAATTGGTCACAGCCAACAAGCAGGTCAGTAAGGAAGACACAAGACAAAACCATTAGCTTAGTCTGTACACCACCAGGGAGGTAATTTCCTTTTACCATTGATGTGACACCAAGTTCCAGGTCACCAGCTATTCCAATGCATCAACACATTGCTCTATCAACACAAATAAGTTAAAATTTATAAAAAAAAATAAATAATAAAGCTGAATTATTCATTAACAACTGAAGCCTGGAATACTTATCTAATGAGTAATTATCCACAGGTCCAATTCCTTACCAGTACTTCATCTACACAGACAGCCCCTTCTGAAAAGGTCCATCCAAGGAGAAGATCTGTCAAGTATAAGGTTTTACTCAATCTAATAAATGCTTATATAAATATCTGCACCAGCAATGCCTCATAGGTAAAAGCAGCATTAATCTTGATGAGGCCCTTAATTCAAACACTTGAACCTTTCCATTTGCCAGTTGCCCTTCTTCAGGCAAGATGAAGAAATTTCTACAGAAATGTAAATCTAACTCAACAGCCTTTCTAGATTCAAGTCAAATATCATTGACTATTCTCATGCTCACAAGTTTGGCTCCTCTCTGCAAAGGTAACTAAATTCATCTCACAACATGTACATAAAAATATAATCACAAATGTTACTACTGTATACTAAAATGTTAATGTTTTGCCATGAGAAATGTGTGTTGCCTTGGCAGTATTTTTATTATTTCTGTCCCACCATGTGTTTGTCATTTGAGGCAGCTTTGCTTTTTAAACCTGAAAATATGAAAAAGCTAGACTCCTGAAAAGCCATGTGTAGAAAAAGGCAAAGCCCATATACATTTAAAATTTTGACAGTTTAATAAAACATAATAGACTGTAGAATGAAAAAATATATTAGTTACCTCTCCTTCCCATTAAAACCTTTAAAATTGTACATGCACAATCTAAATTTTAAGAATACAGGGAGAAGCCCTTTTCACTACGGCCAAAGGTCCCTGTAGGTGAGAGAGTTCTCTACTGGACACCAGGAGTATCAAGAATTGTGTCTTTCCAATGTTGAAAATTTATTCTATACCCATTGTTCTCATGAGTGGAACTAAAAAAAACAACTCTTCAACAAAAAATTTCCACAGCAGAAGGAGCACATGAAGTTCCAGCAAGTATGTTTTACCAACATTTTTGTTTTGCTTTGTTTCTTGCTAAATATAACTTGACAAAAGATGCTTTGACAATGCAAAACCTCAATGCAGAACCTCAAAATGTGTACTTCAAAATCTCCAAATTACAAAACTGCCTTAAATTAGGTTTTTATCTTGTTCTGAATTTTAACTTTAACAATATTCTTTGCTTATATTAAGTATATATATGCTATTATATATTATGTTTATATTTTTATATATTATATATTATGCTTATATTTATATTTATGATAACTAGAATATTTATTTTCTTTGCAAGTCCTACTGAAAATTTAATAAATTTAAGAAGAGGGCAAATTTAAAAAGACAACTTGATGGGATGCTTGTGATAAGAACTACATATTTTCATTCTTTCTTCCAAGCACTGAAACTTCTCAGACCTTTGACCAAAAAAATCCAACAAACAAATCAAAACCAAAAACTGCTTAGGGAAAAAAAGTGTTATCATTTTCCAGCTCTGCCAGCTAATGACAGACCATGTGATGAGAGTATAGCCTATCTCTAGGAAGTGACTCACCAAAACATTGACATATGTTTGTGTTCTCTCTCTAGAAGAGCTCAAAGCAATTTGGAGAGAGACTCAATCTTCTGCTGCAATAGAGCAGGATGTCACAGAGTGTGCTGTGCATTTGTTTCTGTCTGGTTTATTTTTTTTAAATTAGGTTTAGTGTATGTGAGTCATCATAGATGTTTCCTTCTTTTTATCTTCCATAGGAAAAAAGGACAGCTTTTAACTATTTCAGTCTCTAAACTGGCAGGATTACTTAGAGTTTTTAAAAAGCATTATAGACAAGTGTTATTAAGGCAACATGTTTCCTTACTCTGCCAGATGATCATGGCAAACAATTAATCATTTTTTCAGTCTTATAAGTATCAAGGCAATGATAAATTTCCTAAATTTCTGATGAAGCACTTTTTTAAGAGATGCATTTAAGACAAACAAAATAACAATGAATACTTCTCCAGCTATGTTATCATTCTTTGCTTGGATAGTTGTGCTTATTTATAATTCTGGTGTTTGCACATGCTGCCACTATAGTAAATAATTTTAAACATAACAAGGTTCAATGGATTATTTTTATTGTTAATGGAAAAATGTCTCATTGGAAGATTTTACTGTGCTTATATGATAGTATTTTCTAATGAAAAGCAGATAAAGTATACTTACATTCTGTATAGTGTAGTTAAAATAATTGATGAGAATTTAATTAGCCCCAAAGTTTAAATTTTCTTTTGTTTCTGAAAACAATTAACTTATCCTTCTTGAGTTGTATATTCTTACACAAGAGAGGGAGTTTTATTGTACTGCATAAAGCATTAAATCTGAGCATTACCTTGTGTCAAGTGATCAAAGCATTCATAAATGGATAACTGTACCAGCATTACCTGTGTAATTAGAGCTCATCAAAATGATGACTTCCCATCCTGCAGCATTATAGGTGAATCCTAAACTTGCTAAGTTTTGATGCTAAGGTAGTAAATTCACAAATATAAGCCCTAGAAACCCCCATTTATTTTCAACCCTATTGTTTTATCAACTCTTACTACAGTAACTTAGCAGCAGATAATTGTTGAAAAAAGTGCAAGAATGTCCAAAGAGGTTGATAGGATTGATGCCCCTTCACAGCACAGCAGGATTAATCAGACACACTCCTGGTGGTGGGCTGCTCTACTGAGCAGATGTTTGACCCCCTACAGAAGGTTCTACTACAAAACACAGTGGAAAAATCACTGTTTTGGTACTAGGAAGAAAATTAACTTTTAGCTTCTGCAGACTTACAAGAGCCTCTATCTCCCACCGATTTCAAACCTGTCTTCTGTGAAAGTCAGCTAAAACCCATTGTTTCAGGAGGTATCTTTAAACAAAATTAAAATGCTTGTCTGGCAAGCAGCTGGAACAATCTGAGGTACCTGTTAAAAGGCATCCCAGGGAGGAGGCATTAGCCCCTTTTATTAGTGCAAGTCAGCTTTGGGAAAGGCAACCCCATCTAAGAGATGAAGATGCTGAGCAGACCCAGCCCCTGCTTGAGGCAGAACCCATGCTGGGGGCTTTCTGTGCCCCACCCCGTGATGTTACCTGTCCTCTGCAGTCCCCACTGCCTGCCCCAGGATGCCTGGGTGGGTCACTGAAGGGCAGGACAGACCTCTGTCCTCCAAACCCAGACAGCCTTTGCAGTCTGCAACTCACGATTTTGGTCCTGTTTTCATTAATTTCCTAAATTCCAGATCCAAGCCATTTTCATCTTTTGTCTCTCTCTTGTGAGCTCAGCTGTTTAGTTCCGAAGTGAGGCGTGGTCTTTAGGAAACTCAGCTTTGCAATTAACCATTTGAGGGCATGGAGAATTATGTCATAGCATAACATTTGATTGAAAAGAAACACAGCCTGCAATAGATAGCTTGTTAGAACAACGAGATTAGTTTTTTGGGGGTTTTTTGTTACATAAAAGGATGCTTTCATGTTGGTCAGGAACACCTCTTCCTATTGATACAGATCTCTTTTTTTTTCTCCTGACTTTAATGAAAGGAGAACGAGGCATTTCAGATTTTATTACCACAGTCACTGCTGAAACATGTATTAAATTAGAGATGTGCCAGTGCTGGGATTTTAACAATAATTCAGACAGCTATGGAACCACTACAGGCATGTCAGTCTCCTCTCTGCTTAACATCTGCTTCAAATAAATCCAAAGCAGATACTGGCTCACCAAGTCCACACTAAATCTTATGAACTTAAAATAAATACCTTCCTAAACCACCTCTTATTAACAATAGATATATATAAATGTAGATATATTCATAAGAAGCTAAGTTTCTCAGACCAAGCTCTGCTCATCATTAAATAATTGTTATCTACATTAGTAGAGTGCCTTGATTCCTGAGCTACTTTTTTTAAAAAAAATAAAAATTATTAATTTAAAGAGTAGGATAATAAATAAACAAACACAGCTGAGGGTATTTTCCTGTTAAGGTAACAGCAGACTTAGAATGTCTTTGGATTTATATGAGCACATATTCACCCCTCACCCTCCCTTCCTAAGCCTAATTTTGGTTTTTGGGAGCTTGATATCACAGTGTCTCACTAACCCCACCCTACCAAAAGTAGGATAAAACAATATTTTAAATGTCAAATCACAATACATCTGTAGAAAGGAACTGGGGGAGGGGGGAAGAAAATTTCACCTTGCAGCATCAGGAAGATGGTATTTAAGTTTATTTGATTTTCTGTTATTAACCAAATATTTTAACTATGTCCCTTGCCTATTCTTTATGATGAATTTTGCACAAAGGGTTTTCTTTGATTCCTTTTCATGAGAACTAAACTCGTGTGAGAAGTGCAAATGACCAAGGCATTTGCATCAGAAATTCAGCCACAACTACTCAAATGTACAATGCCAAAACATCCTTGTGTCCTGCAGTAAAGGGAAAAAGTCAGAGCACTGTTGACAAACACAGGAAAGCAGAAGAGGTCACCCAAACTGAGGATATGATGGACTCCTCCAAGCCACCAGACAGTCACAGGCACAGTAAGTGACACATGGCATTAAATTTTTCTGTGGTAGCAGCAGGAGCTCAGACAGGTCCCAAAACGCTGGTCACTGAGGCAGGAAATCCCTGTTCAGAGCAGCACTGAGCTAAACACGCCCAGAAACACACAAATAAGTCATGACTCTACCCCAGCAGCTACTGGGGAGACATGGGGAGAGGCCAGGATAAATTTGGGCAGCTCTCAGAAGAGATCCAGATTTTCCCCTGCACTGAGGTAAATGCAAAGTATTTCTTTGTCCCAGCACACTGGTTAGGATTTTGCTTTAGAATTTGCCTCTTGACAAACAGCAGGAGGAATTATGTTTAGTATGGGCTAGTAAATAGCAGCTACCCTCAAAAATACAATGCCTTTTTAAAATCAAGTCTGTGCAGGGAGGAAGCTCCCTTGTCTTGCACTGCCATTTGAATTCAGACATTTCATCTGCCTGCAAAATTTGCTACACATTTCAGGTTTAAGTGTCTCACATGAATGTACACTTTTATACAATTATCATAATAATTTTTGATCATCTGGGATTGATTTAGCCCCACTTTTTAATATGTGCTTCATATTCTACATTGTTTTAAAGGTTGGTGGCAAATTGCTGCAGTTGGAAAATATGTTACCACAAATTTTGAGGCAGGGAAAGAAGAGTTAGGAGCCATTCTATGGTGTTATAAATACTCACTTTTTTACCTGCTTTGAGTATCACAAAAGGGTAGAACAAGTCATTTTGGTCAAGGGAAAGTTTTTGGCAACTGAGAGATTTGTAAACACTTCAGTATGCTTTGCTCAGTTGTGCCCTGATGCCCAAGTAATGCCCAGGCTCAAGTGTTTTACTGACCCAACTAACAATTGTGGGCCTCTGATGAGCAAGATGGTGAGATGTTAGAGATGCCCCAAGAGGGAGCAGATGGTGCAGGATCCTGCAGAGCAGAGCCATCAGCCCAGGGTGCATTAACTGAGCTGTACCAAGCTGCCCAAGTGCAGTGACATGCTGAACTGGCTGTGCTGCTCCTCCTTCTTGCCCTGTGCAGGGCAAAGATACATCCAGTGCTGCCCACTGACCTGAGCTACTCCAATGGTTTTAGTTCTCCTCAGGGCTGAGTTCAAACTGTGCTGTCCTCCAAGTATTTGGTGTGCTCAGTGGAAATATTCAACCCTCATATTCTTTTTTTAAGTGAAAAATTGGGGTGGGAAATATTTTAATTTTAATAACATTCTGTCAAACACAAGCACATATGTGAACACAACAGCTTTCCAGAGCAAAGTTTTCTTTAGAAATCTGCTCATGCCTCAAAGGCCTGAACATGGATAAGAAGACCCTGATAATCACATCAGGGCAGCTGCCTGGGAGGAGGTAAGGCCAGTGTCTAATAGCAATTCAGACCCCACATCCTAGGGAGTAACCCAGCCACTAAACTTTAGTCTTTGGTATAGCTTCCATCTCCCTACAAAAACCTTTAAAATACCCTGGTTTCTTTCTGTTTGGAATGGGAAAGCTATCTGAAACCACCAGTGTTCCCATTCATCTCTTGTTGAAATGCCCAGGGATCATTCAGAAGCCATAGGGGTGAACTGGTCATCAAGTTTCTTGTTTTTTGTTTTTGTTTTTTTTTTTTTTTTTATTTGGTTGGTGTTTTTTTGTTGTTTTTTCTTTTAATTCTTACAGGACTGTATTGAAAGAACATGACTGCACTTTACAACCTAGACACTTTTAAGGAACTGAAGCAACAGCACAAGAAGAGAGAGTAGAACACTGAAGGGCAAAGAAAGTCCTTCTTTCTCTGCTGTTAAAATCCTGTGTCTAAACAAAGCAGGAAAAATGTAGGAGTATCTTGGGGAAAAGAGCCAATATAGTTCAAACATTTTGCACTTGCTCAGATTGGTGAGCCCTACTTAGTTAACACTTCCACAAGGTGTTAACCAGCTCCAAGGAAAATCATTCTTACCTTCTGAAATGAGAAATGCTCCCAGGCAAATTTCCTTCACCTCTTCCCATATAGCTCCACAGCTTGCTAATTCAGGGTGGAAGCAATGCATATAGCACATTACTGGCTCTGTTGGGGCCATAGATTGATCCATATTGGGAGATAACAGGGACAGGATTTCCAGCTTGGTCTTCTGAGAAACACCTGCTAAAGGAACTATTGAAGTCTTCATACAAGACAGCTTTCCAAAAATTATTAGAATCATGAAAAAGAGGTAAAATATTTATATAAACAGTTTATAACACAAAGCCAGAGTGCCTCTTCTCATTTTCTCAAGTTCTTATCTCCTCAAATAGGGACTATTGAAAAAAACCCAAACATATAAAAACAGAAAGCAAATGTAACTAAAAACACAGCAAAGCTGTGAGGTATTTGAATGAAAAAAAAAAAAAAGCTGCAATAGATAAATAACAATTTATAGGGATATTCAAACATTCACATTCTTCTAGTGCTGTTTTTTCTAGAAAACTCCTCCGCAAAAGGAAGAGCTCCCCACAATAATTAAAAAACATTTTTGCTGGAACACAGCTGTGCAGGTAACAATACTTATGTATTTCAGCTAATGAAATATGCTTTAATTATCCAAACTCACTCACAAACTAAATGCTCAAAATTAAAGATAATTTAGCAAGCTCATGAGAAGGCAGCAAGCTGAATTTCAGCTTTTTCTTTCCAAAACATAGGACACAATATGACAGAACTATCTGTAAATGCTCTTGGGTTTCATACAGAAAGAATCAGGATTCATTAAGGGATATTTTAAACAGGCTAATGTAATCTTTGGGTATTCTACAGAAATGTATTTTACAGAGGTTCTTACACCAGCAGTATGATACAGAAAATTGCCATCATATCAGGATCCTTCAATATCAGGATCTCTTCACCTCTTCTGAGTTTAATTCTATTTCTTTCCTCCACAACAGCATGGATGAAAATTTGAAGTAGTGTATTTTGATCAGGATATAAGATATCCATATTTCTGACAATGCAGATTTATGTGTGCAACGTGTTTGTACATATATATACAGGAATAGATGTGTATATATGTACAGACAAATGTACACTTGAATCTCCGTGTGTGTGTCTATATATTTGTGCTTTTCTCTTTAGTTTAGGTGAAGTGCAAACTGAAGAAGCTGATAACTCAAAGCACTGTAAAATCACACACAGTTTTGTTGCTGCTGCTAGGACAGCACAGCCACAGCTGGAGCCTGTTTCTGTTTGGGACCCACCACTTACAGGTCTGTGTGATGCGTGACTGAGGCTTGAGAACTCACATCCATGCTCTCAGTCAGGGCTCTGGACCCATCTGCTCACCCTCTGCCTTTGGCCTGCTGGGTGGTGGCAGGTGTTATGCAAAGGCTGCTGCTTTGCTCATCTCTGAAAGAAACTATAAAAAAATCACAGTAATAGGAGAGATTTTATGAAACTGGATTCTTCAGACCACAATATATTTTTTTTTCATTCCTCAAAATAGGTAATTTAACTCCCCAAGCAGTGTAGAGTTAGTAACATTTTAATGGAATCTTCCAAAAATGTATTAGGTATTCCTAAAATTTTTGGACAACATACCACCATCACCCTCCTCCCAAACTTTCTATGTTATCCTAAATTGGTACATTTCTGTAAATGGCTGATACAAAATCCAAAAATAACACAACATCTTCACAGTGAGTATCATAGTTCAGTGAATTTAATTTCACCTAGCTTGGGTGGGTTGTGGTCTAATTCCACTTATGGAATTAATCCATGAAGAACATGGTACATGGCAATTCTCAAATTTTAGTGTTAGGCTTGCTGTAAAATGAGTTCTGCACTAGCACTGTACAGCCCTGCTGCTTCTTACTGGGACCAAACCCACAATTTTTGCCCTTAATTTACTCTGTAGTATCCAATCAGACCCTCTGTGTCAACACTACAATATTTTGAGCATTATATCAATTTGTCTGAGACTTTCTTTTGTTGCCAGGACCACATTTGGATCTGTGAGGGAATGTTTTGCCCTGTGAGATAGAGGTTTAGGGTCTAGAGTCAAGGCATAACAATACAGCTGTCACAGAGCTGTTTTATTTGCTGGTTTTTCGTTTTGTTTTGTTTTTGACTGAATTTTACAGTTGCTGGCAAAAGGGTTAAGGAAAATCACAGCTGCCAGACTGAAATATTTGCTATTTTGTCATGATGGTAAGCACTGCAGTCAGTCATTTCACTGCCACCACAGTCAGCCCTGGGGACTGCATTTATCAGAGTTCAAAAAGGACGTTCTCAAGATGTAGTAGCCACAAGATTAATTTTGACAAATGCGTATATAAAGTACTCAGTCTGCAGGGATGGGCCTCTCATTCCAGTACCAAGCAGCTGAGACAATACAGCACATACCTGATTTCATGTATTTCTTAGGATGAGAGGTCCCTTTGCACTGATACTTGCAGTGCCTCGTACAGACACCATCACTATTCTGGAGGAATTTCCTATGAACTCTACACCTTGTACATCCTTTTAAATGAGAGTTACTAAGGCTCAGGACACAGCATCAGTTGTGATAGTTCTTGTTGACATAAATGCCAAAATCTCAGTCTCCTGAGTTTTCTGCTTCAATAACAGTTCCTTCTCCAAATGGACTGACATCAATTACTCAAGTGCCCAACCTCCTTCCACTCAACAGAGTCTTGTGCTGCAGACGGTGAAAATGGCCTGGCACATGCAAAATCCAGTACATGACTCTGAATGACTGCCAAGGCAGAACACAGCTCAAATATAAGGTACAGTGGCAGAGCTCTCTGGAGGTCTTTGCCCATTTACAGCATGTCTGACCTCAGACAAGGCTATCAGCTCCCCACTTCTACAGGAGCTGGGCATGCAAGTGTTTGTACCTCACTGCCTGAATAACTTGGGAAGTCCAAACAGACTGCCTGAAAATAAGATTCCAGATGGACAATCAGGCACGTGGCCTGAAACAAGCGTTAATTTGATGTAGCCTTCATTTTCTCAAAGTGCTTTGGAACTATTTCTTGAGCAAAAAAATACAGAAATTACTATCAAGGTAATATCACAATTGCAATTTCATTTCAATTTGTCAGCAGCTTACTCCTTCAAATATTTAGAACATTTGAGCACACTCAGCTAACAGTTTTCAGTGAGACACTGTGGTTACAAATCAGCGCTTGGCACACCAAAGCCTGGTGCAATTTCCCTGATACTGATCACCTTTCAGAAAATATAAGAGTTAAATTAAAAGGGTGAAATATTTCTGAGAGCTTCCAAGTTACCCAAATCCTTTGCAAGGTTCAGTACTGCAAATTCTATTCATATATTTTCCTGACCACAGAGTTGAAGCATGCTGCACAGCTCATGAAACCTATTAAAAACAGTCATTCAAAGAGAGGGGAAGTCCTCTAATTGCACCCTTCTTCTCCCTTTTGATGAATCTTCATCAGCACCAACTTCACAGACAGAAATTGTGAGACCTGCACTGTGGGCATGTTCTTCAGTGGCCAAGTCCCAGTCACTCTTGGCTGACCCTCACGATAGTTAGGAATAGTCAGTACAGAGCAAATACTGATGACACAGTAAAAAAGGACAAATACAGCACCTACAGAGACTTCATAGCTACTGTCATCAATAGGCATTGTTGAGGCTCAGGAGAAGCTCAGAAAAATGAGAGAAAAAAGTATGTTACTGTTCCTAGTACTACTTTTTATTTATATGTAATGCTGGGAAGTTTGCTTCAAAGCATTTCTGTAGGACTGGCACCAAAATAGACATCCACAATATGTTTGTGGAAAGCTTCCAACTGCAAAATATAAACATACTTTAAAAACAATATTCCCCCTACCATGAAAGATGCTAAAAAATACATACATTTCTTCCAAATTATTTTTTTGAGATATGCAGTTATACAAAGTAGGATCTTGCTATCTGGAAACAAATTTTTCAGGATAAGTGAATATGTACTGGTCAAAATGTTTTTATTGGTTTAAAATAGCAATAACAATTCTTTCTCTTTAGTTAAATTTGAAAAGAATAAGGTTTTAGTGATTCTGACAGTGATTCCATTTTGCTTTCTGTTCTGCTACATTAAGCCTCCACACTCATCAGAGTTCTGTGGGTTGAGTTCCTGGTTGTATTTCAGTGTTATATTTCAGTGTTATATGCCTGATTAGCATGCTTTTAGCAGAAGCAATAGGTTCTCCAGTTAAAAAAAAATAGTATATTTGAAGAGAGAGGCAACAGGACAGCCACCATGTGGGAAACATAATGCATTTAACAGTTACAGTGCTCATAAATTATATTGTTGACTGATAACAAATAGACTATGCTTTAATTGATAGAACAGATAAAACCACTCTTCTGTCAAATTTAACTTTGGCAAATGAGTCCATCAGCCCTTTTAAAATAAAGCTTAGGAAGATTAAGTTCCATGTTCCAGATGGCCCAAAAATAGCCACTAAAAGCTACCAGCTATGCTTGAATTAAGAAGCTATTATATACATTCACAAATTTGACGTACTATGAATTAAGCACACAATGTTGGGGAAAGGAAAAAATTAAGGATATGAAAACAAAATTGGGATTGTTGCTTTGGCTTTAGATATCTAATTTAGACACTCAAAATATAAGGATAATATCCCATGGCATCTTTTTTATTATCAGGAAAACAGAAATCAGTCCTATCGCTTTTTGTTTTCTGGAGAAATCCATGCTCTGCTGTCTTCAGAGTCCTGTCTGGTCTGGGAGCTTCATCTGACCCTTAAATGTGAACAGCACACATGATCCCCTAAGACTTACAAGAACCATCACTAACAGTCGTTGTTTCAGATCATTAAATGTGTTCCTGGTGGCTGTTAAGGACATTGAAACAAATAGGTTTGTTATGGCATCCCATTACTCTGCTTTGCATTACTTGAGAAGGGGACACTAAATCCCCAAGGAAATTTTTCTCTACATTTTCCCCAAATAACTGAAAATATCAGATGAAGGTAACGTGATTATTAAAGGAATTTTCAGAGATCTGGCAAGGGGATGGAGACCAGAAGAGACTATTACAAGCAGTTTTACAAGTTTTCCACTCCAATTCATGAAACAAAGCTGTTCATTTTTGCCCTGATTAGCTGGGTTGCCACAGATCACAGATTCAGATATACAGGAGAGAGAGAAATTAGGTGTTTGTATTTTATAAAACTACAACAATAGAAAAAGCAAGAGTAACTGTTTAATATCCCCTTCTACTTAAACTACAAAAGATAGTCAGCAGAATAGAAAGATAAATACACAAATTAGATAGGACACACATTTCTGCAGTTGTGGCATGAAGCAATGACCAAGGATAAAGAAAAATGCTTAAATAGCAGATACAAACTTTACCCTTTGCTACATCCCTGATACATTTTACTGCAAGCCCATATCTGATGGTAGCCCACATTCTGGTTCAAAAGCCAGGCATCAGAGATCTGACTCCATCTGGATCAAGACTTCTTTATTTGCACAGATAATTAGCAAATCATCCCAAGGCCTGAGTAAAACAATGGCATCTGGTCAGGAATTACACTCTTTCAAACTTAAACAAACAACACAACTTCTGCCTAGAAGGAAATAAAATGAGGAAAAGCAATCAGAAAATTATCAAAAAGGAGGCATACTACATTTTGTACATTCTGAATAGTAATTTGGAGAGTATTTAAAAGGAATATTCACATATTTTGAAAAAAACTTGGGTAAAGAACTCTCATGAAAGGAATATTTAAAACAACCATATTAAGGGGAGAGGGAAAAAGAAAGAGAAATAATCCACTGAGGAACAGAAGAGGAAATGACAGTAGTTTTAAAATTAAGTCCCTTTCCAATACACATCAAAAAAAAGACAACTAGGGAAGATATTAGTTGCAAACAACTCCTAGGAGGAAGCCAGGGATTCACAAAGATTCATCTTTCTACAGGAAGAAGACAAAAAACAAGCTGAGAAACTCAAGCACAGTAAACTGCATAACTAGAAAAGTATTTATTCATGTGTCTGGTCTGAGGGAAAAAAGGCATGAAATAGCAAGTGAAGACAAAGCACCAAACCACAGACATTTTTGGCTGTGTAAAGCCTACAACATAACATTCATTTCTTATCACCAAGTCCAGAATAACTTAGTAAGAATATGAAAGCTTTGCCACAAAGCCTGATAGACATTTTCAGGTACAGCACAAATACAAACAGGATTTTATCTGGTGACATTGTCATAGTTTTGGTTCAGATTTCCTGAGGAATCAAACCAGCATGGTTTAACAACTTGGAATACTTAAACACTTCCAGTTTCATGATCATGCTGTAGACTAAGGTGACACAAATGTTGAGGTGACCTGGGAGACAGAGTTAAGTGACCAGAGACCTCAGAGCTGACACAAGTGTTCCTCTGGGATCAGCTCTTCATGACTACTGGTTTGTACAGGTATGATCAACACAGCAAAGAGCAATTTGGGTGAATTTGTTAATGAATCACATTATCTTTTTCTTTAACAAAAACTAAAAGGGATTTCTCTGTTCACAAACACCCTGCAATACAACATCATGTTGCCAAGCTCCTCCCTTTAGCACTAGCACTGATAAGACTATCAGACTGAAGAAGAATATGGGCATAAGGGACAAAGCTGAAACCATTCCCTTTTCAAGGTAAGAGATTTTTTTTTTTTTGCCATGGTCTTAAATAGCATTCAGAACACAGAGACTGAAGAAAAAAAAAAAAGGTTCCAAAGCGTTGCTCAAATTAACAGATGATATTTCCACTGTTTCCTTGTGTAAAGCATTCAGGGAAAATAAGCCTTCCTGCACACTAAGTAAGGTGCTGCATACCACAGCTCTGTCTTGTGCTTTGAACATTATATTACTCAGCCAACAGACAACCAGCAGTCAAATGGACTGTGCTCTGTTTTGAAAACCTTTTATGCTATCATCAAAGAAAACCATATTGTAAGGAAGGCTACCAAAAAAAGCACTCATAAAATTATGAATAGATGTGAGCAGCATGCAAAAGAAGGTTTAAAGCCCCCAAATTAGTTATCTTAAGGACAAGAGAAATAGATATGTTTCCTTTGTGAGGCATTAGAGAATTTTCCTGCGACAGCCAGTATTCCCTTTCTTTCCTTTCAGAAGGGCAAGAATGACACCATGAAAAGAACAGCAATGGAATTTAAATCTAAAGAGAAAGAGAACATTGCTTCCAGCTATTCACACTCATAATCTCTGAAATTTATGGCCTGAGAAGACAGCATTGAAATTAGCCATTCTTTCCTTAAATTGAGCTCAGTATTCTAGGGCCCACGTAACAACTTTATGCTTTTTAATATTAAAATACAGGCAATCAAAAACCATAGATGAAGATGCCACAAGAGCAAAAGTTTTAAGACTTTTTTCTTCCTTGATTTATAAGGATTAGTCCTTGGCAAAACCAACACTGATCATAAGTGGAAGATTTTTTTCTTTTTTCTGCAGACCTCTTTTTTTCTTGCCTTACTGTGACATTATATTCTTACATTTTGTTATTTGGGGCAACAATAGACCCAAGTCAAAAAAAGAAAAAAAAAAAACTCCACAAGCTCAATAGACATAAAATGAAAAGGTATTAAGTTTTGCATGTCACAACTGAAATGCACATGGTTCCATGACCTAGCAAAATCACAGCTGGAGAGCAGAATGACCATTTTTCCAGGGTACTGACAAACTGCTTTTGCTAAATTACAGCCAAGGCTGTTAAATCCAGATAGCTTTGAAAGAAGAAATTAATTCAGTCTGATGACAAAAAGATGAAGCAATTTCCTACCTCTATACAGCCTATTATTGCTAAATTTTGACTGAATTCTCTGTTGAAATATAAAAAATATAAGCAAAACCCCATTGCTATCACAGCAACCAATTAAAATTTCAGAAATCAGAAGTTTCTGCTTAGTTTCAAACACAATTTGTATGTACATAAGGAATATAAGTAGTAGTTCTAATGGAACTTTTCTTAAATATATAGTGGAAGACAGGAAATATGTGACTTGGACAGGTTTTAATGAAAAAACTTAATGACAAAACCATAGCTGTACTCTCACCTCAGTCAGAAAGCAAGAGATTTTGAAGTTACCAAGTCCTGGAAGAGAAAATGCATAAAGAAAGAACACAGAAAGAAAAGGGGTGAGCTGAAACTTTACTAGGAGTTTTCAAGTGAGACTGTGACAGCATTGTGACAAAATAAAAAAGCCTGAGAGAAAGACACAAAGGCAGCTCAGCAAAACTGTGGGTTGTTCATCCCAAGATGCCATGGATTGCCATGGATGCCTTCCACATCTGACTGGAAGATGTTTGGCCAGTACAGACTCATTGAGAGAAAACACCAGATGAGAGAACATAAAATCTCCACCCAAAAATCATAGTCCCAGCTCGTTACTGTATAAATTAATAAGACGTTTTTGTTGTATCCTCCATGTGGTTTATGTGTGGTTTTGTCTTGGCACAACAGAAAGTGCCTTCACAGGAGTGACCCCAGGAGCTGAGTGTTACAGCAAATGGAGTAGGAAACTGTGCTATAGTTAAGAAATTAAATCAGTTTTTATCTTCAACAGCTGCCTTAGCAGTCTCTTTGGTATTCTACTCTTGATCTTAGGTGCTTTGTACAAATAACATCAAGATGATGGCCCAAGTTTGTGAAAGGTGGTGTTGAGCTTGGTGCCAAGGACATTTGCATACCAGTACATGTACATTTAGCAACTAATTTTTACTCCAGTTAGCACTTCTGCAGCACAACTTGGATTATTATTATCAGAAACTGTAATGAGCCTCCTCCTTACTCCGCCCTCACCCTCCCCAAAGAAGAAGCTGGTTATTAAAAATGAAAAAAATTATCACTGAGTAATAAAACTATAAACCTTAGTGAGTCATATAGTCCCTAGAATCAAGAAACATCAATAGCTTAAATAATTCTAGTTTTCCTGATGGATAGATATTGAAAGAGCAGAACCTGGGGGAGAAAAGCTAGAAATTATCAACTTTTAGACAACTTCTAGAAGATTTTCCCCATAAATATAGTATGGAGAGTATCTTTTTACCTCTTAAGGCCTTGCTGACTTGCTCCACAGTTGGATTCTGTATCCAAAGTTGCTATTTGTGAGGAAAAAAAAGAAAAAAAAAAAAGTCAGGTAAGCCAACATATATGGTTTGCAAAATGTTGTTTATTCACAAACTTGTCATTTGCAGCAGGGTGTTTTCTAACCACCTTTACCAATGACAATGAAATTAATCTGTAACTGAACTAACAAACATCTTCACATCTGGGCACCTTCCATGGAATAAGCCAGAAAAACCAAAACTCACAAGACATAAGAATTCAGGGTTTGGGAGCAGTTGCACCTTTTCCCCCTTGTTGTAAAACACCTAAAGGAAGACAGATATTGCTCTTCTGTTCAGGCCTCAGTATCTCAGGAAGACAGTCCTGAAATCCACTTCAGTCCTGACCTTCTTCACCCCCTTTGGATCCTTGTGATGCCTTTTGTTCCCACACAAACACCTACAAATATTTGAGAAGAAATATAGTGTAGTTTGACATATAACATGAGAAAATTGTCCACTATTTTGTCTAAACAATTTGCTTCTTTAATCTGAACACGATCAGATCTTCTGGGTCTTGCATTTTGGACTGGGGAGGATTGGTTTTGTTTTGGTCAGGAATGGGAGTAAAAGAGTGTTTTTGTTTCCTTGTTTTCTAGGTCAGGCAAACCAGCACTGCAATTGCTGTGGTTAAGTGCTGTCTCAAGCTGGTTTATTTAAGGTATGCCAAGGCATCAGGGGCAGCCCCATATAATTAAGCAAAGAAACTGGGAGTCCTTCTTTGGAGTAAACTTCTTGTTTCTTCACATCTCCTGTCTGGGTAAAGAAAGCTCCCAGAAATCACATGTCTTCCCCTCTCTATCTCCAGCATGCTGCCATCCTTAGCTTTTCTCAGCTGGTACTTCAGTGAGAAGGCTGCACTAGAGGTTTTTGGTTTTGTTTTCTTCAAATGAGCAAGCCCAGCTGCTCTCCCAGGACACTAGGGAGCCCTTTTGCTTTGCTGCAGTGTTGAAGTTTACCAATTCATAAGTCTAAAGCAGACAAAAAAACCTCATTTAAAGAGCCATAGCTGTTGCCATAGTACTTTGCATTAAAACATACTTTGTGTATAGAAATCCTGAAAAAATCTGAACTTTCCTAGTAAAAAAATTTACCTGTTTTCTGCTCATCAGAAACCCTGTGACAAGGTCTGAAAAACAGCCCCTCACAAGAACTAAAAGAGATAATCTTTACAGTTGGCTCTGGGGTTATCATCAAGCTTTTAACACTAAATTAACTCTAATAACTAACGAACTAATTAACTCTAGCTCAGGTTATTAGTCCCACCTGCAGAATGTTTCAAAGTGGATGGTACCTTGCTCATTTCACTCTGAATGTGCAAGCATTACAGAATTATATCGTTATTAAGAACCATGAGTTTCTCTGACTGCAGGGCTCACTCCAGCGAGGTATTCACAGATAACAAAATTATCTATGGTAGGCCTAGTCTTTTCTTCTTTTTGCTAAGTGCTTTCTTAAGAACTATGCAAATAAAATACCAAGACACACTCCTCTCAGTGAACAGCTTAAGTTCCCACAGAGCACAGTAGTCAGAGAACTGATAAACTCTGGTTATCTCTTCCCATCAGCTGCTTTTCACAGTTATAAAGCCAACCACACACCACCAGCAAAAAAACCCTAAAAACAACAACCAAACACCTAACCAACCAAACAAAACCAAACCAAAAACCTAAAAAAACAAACAAACAAGAAAACAAAAATATCACAGAGGAGAATAAAATACAGCTAGGAAATTTTGACCCTTTTTTCCTACATATTTCCAACTTGTTAAAAGGTCAGACTATGGATACATTTAACTTGATCTCCTTCAGTGACTGCTTATCAGGAAAACAATTAAGGAAATAATTTAGAGAACAGTATTAATCAATCCTTCATAAATTTGATTGTGCTCACAGTTTGTTTTGAGATAACAGGTAACATTAAAAACTGCATTTTTTTTCCTTCATTCATGGAGCTTACTACTTTACCAACCAATGGCTTCAATATTTGATACATTTATTTTAACTCTACATCAACTATGCCTATTAATTTGGCAGATTAACCCTTACCTAAGAAAGATTTTAATTTTTCACTGCTGTTTGTAGGAAGTCTGCTCCTTCTTTCATAAATTGGCTGTGTTATCACTGATACAGTAGTTACTGACATATGCCATCATCCACTGAAATGGAAACATCCTGTTGTTTCAGCTCTTTCATATCTCTTTGGTTTTCATACAAAGAAGTCAGAGAAGCAAAATGAGAAATACTGAAATAGCAGCAGAACTGCTAAAAGAATTGAGGTTTCTACTTTTTCTTCTTAGAATAACAGTGATATTGTTAATTTGCTTCCTCATCCAATAATAAAGTCAAAACTAATATTACTAATAGTAATCTCAGAAATATGTACTGAAGCAATACTTACAACTTTTGAATAATTTCAATCTTAAATAGTTTATATTTTTAAAAATTTGTTTAAAAAATTATTATAGCACATTTGATCTTTGGCCATTAACCTTTAATGCTTCAATAGAAATACTCTCCCTGTAATGTTAGACAAAACTCATGGCAAAGATATTTCAAACCATATTTTTAATTTTATTTTCTTCCTGTTTGTGCAAGCACACTTTGTTTTCTTTAATAGGGGAAATTCTTGTCAAATTGTTTTTCCTTAGTTGCTTAAGTCTTGTGTAACATAAACCCCAGAATTCTGATACTAATTTGCGCCGTCTCTTCCTGCAGAGACTTGGTTGCATTGCTCTGCTCTTTTGGTAGGCCAGGTAACAGCACAGTTCTTACAATCATCACCACACTTATCTTCCAAAAACCCTCAATGCTTTCAGTGAACAGAGCAAGCTCAGATCAGCACTGTTTTTTACCCTCTTCTGAGGTGTGTGAGAGAGAGAGTCTTGGGAAGTTTAAGAAAGGGTCTAAGCAGCACTGTGTTTTTCTTCACAGCAAAACAACTATTCAGCTACTTTTGATTTTCCAAATGCCTGAGAAAAACATCTTCAGCTGTTTCCTAGAGTTTCCTGCAAGTAGCCTTCATGTGTTCTTACACCCATGCCACCAACTTCCAACAAAGGGGCTGCACTCTGATGCCTCGAACACTGAGAAAAAAATTGCTGCTTATGAGATGTGTGCAGCTTCAGAAAGACAGCAAACAGGTATCCCTGCCCTTGCCACACTTTGTACTCCTTGCTTCGACAGCTTTTTAGGAAAACCTCTCACTGCCTTCCTAGACTTCTTTGCTGACCTCTACCTGATCAACTTTTTACCATACGTTGTGCTCCATGTTGCAAGGAATAAGAAAGCAGGATTATAACTCACTGCATTTCTTTATGTGCAAAGCTGAAGAACATTTCTACATGAGCCATAATTCGGTAACTTCAGGTACTCAATTTCATCTAAAAAATGCATATTCCCATCATTGCCAATTTCACAGAAAGGATAAAAAAGAGTAAAACCAAAAAAATTAATCTCTCATCCTTTATGCAACAAAGTAAAAACTTTCAGAAATTAGGTAAACAGTATGGTATAATGTATTGTGAAACAGTCTTCAGGAGCAAAAGAGAAGAATGTTGGAAACATTCTCCTTCAATGAAAAAAGGGACAATAGCACTAGAAAGATTTATTGCAGTCTGAATACTGAGAAGTGTACATGACCCCAATAGGAGCTTTCTATTATCAATTTTTATCATTCAAGTGTTGCAAACCTCTTCACAATAAAATTGTCCAATTTCTACAGTTGAAGTGACAAGTAGCTTTGCAGGTGTTGACATAACACCTGCTATATTCTATAACTTCTTTTTTTCCTCTAAACACGCCTTTACAAGTATGTGTACTGTCTTTAGAAAAAGAGCAAAAACATACTCCTCTCAGACACAGAGGAAGCAGTTGCCCTTGAGATACTTCTCAAGAATAGCTGGGGTTCCTGGAGTCCACAGGGATGCACTTAGGGTAATGAGTTCTTCTGGGAAATACAGACATTTTAATGGCCCCAGAAAGGCTTTGCAAGTTCATGCTGGCTTTTATGCAGGCAGATTATATGTTTTTAATTTATAGTGGGCTTATTGTGGTACTTCAGCAGAGAATGCCCTTCCCCACCAGCATCCAACATGTTTGTGTACTCATGCTTAAACTGCTTTGTGTGATATTATTCACCATAGGACTACTGAATTGATGGTATGGGAAATTAAGTGAGTGGAAAACTAAACAATTTGCTCACTAATTTTTACTGTTGAAAACTGCTTATTTGAGCTGCTTCATATATCACAAATCACAGTTCCCACAAGAGAACATAAAGCAAAGAATATAGGTTTAAAAAGGAAAAATATTCAGATTCATCATCTATGCCTAAGATTTCCAGTCAGTGGCCCTTAAATTTTAAGGCTTTGCAACTGAATGAATGCACCTCAAATTCTGGTGATTGCCAGAATTTACAAGCTTGCACCTTTATTGTTTTCTCTGCAGGCATCCTGACTGTGATTGATTTAACTGTGCTGACCTCCCAGCTGTGACAACTGCCTGTCCCACTGTCACCTGCTAATAACAGTTGTATATTTAGCTGCATCCCCTAAATGTGTACTGCTGGTAGATGTCTAATAAGTAATTCAGCCTGGATTTAGGCAAGACATCAGAGATTTTGTGTCCTAATAACATTCCCTTAAGCCATCCACCTTCTTTGCCTTTTAAGTTGTTTACTAATGAAGATAAATGAGCTTGCCTAGGCAGGACAATGACAGTAGTTGGCAGATACATTGCTCACACAGCTGACCCTATTCAATTTTAAAATAAAATAAATCTATGTTGTTTTGTTTTATGTACGACTTATTAAATTACTGATGTGGAACTTGTCTGCCCCAGATTGCAGGGCACCGCTAATGCATCGAGATGCAGACACTACGTAGCTCTAAAAAAAACAAACAAAAAAGGTTTACATTAAAATTAACATGAAAAAGAGGCAGGTTCAGATTGAGAGATGAGGAGAAAAATACAAAAAATAGTCTTGTCTAATTGCTTTCCGGGAATCCAATATGCTATCAACTGCCATGAATTACAAAGCAGCTGATGACTGGGAAAGACAGCTATGACACATTAAAGCTATTCATTCAGAAGGTGAAATCACAATGCTTCAGAAATTGCTGTATCCAATGTGTTTTTGTCAAACCTCCATAACTAGATGCACTCAGGAACATCCTGTGAAAGCATTACAGTTATTGCTGATTAGAAAAAGACCCAAAAAACTATTAGTTTGAGGCTAAACATTTTTCAGCTAGAATTGGGAATTTAGGACGTCATAGAATCATATCATAGAAAGGCTTAGGTTTGAAGGGACCTTAAATTCATCTAGCTCCCAATTCCCTGTAACAGGCAGGGATGCCACTCACTAGGCCAGGGTGCTCAGGGCATCATCCAAACTGATTTTCAATGTTTCTAGGAATGGGACATCCACAACTTCTCTGGGGAACTGGTTCCACTTTCTTACCTCCCTCACAGTTAAGACCTTCTTCCTTATATCTAACCTAAATCTTGTCTTTGAGTTTAAAATCATTCCCTTTTGTAATATTATTGTCTGCCCATAAAAAATATAACTCTTACTCTTTTTTGTAAAATCTCTTACAGTACCTAAAGGCTGCTCTAAGCTCTCCCCAGAGTGTTCTCCACAAATGAACAGCCACAAATTTCTCAGCCTGTCTTTATAGGAGAAATGTTCCAGCCACCTCATCATCTTCCTGGCCCTCCCCTGGACGTCCTCCAGCAGGTCCACGTCATTCCTGTGCTGGGGACCCCAGAGCTGGATGCAATTCTCCAGGTGAGGTCTCATGAGGACAGAGCAGAAGGGCAGAATCCCCTCCCTTGCCCTCTGCTCACAGGGCTCTGGATGCAGCCCAGGATGTGTTTGGTCTTCAGGGCTTCTTCAAACACACATTGCTGGCTCTGGTCCAGCTTTTCATCCATGAGAACCCCCAAGTCCTCCTCTGCAGGGCTGCTCTCAAATGACTTCATCTCTCAGTCTGGTCTCATGTCTGGGATTTTGCAGTACCTTGCACTTGGACTTGCTGAACTTCATAGGAGCCTTGGATTTTGTTTGCTCTTTCTGGTGAAAGGTACAACATGCTGCTCTTAGGGTCAACAAAAAGAGACCTTGCAAACTTATGTGCATCCACAATTATAATCCAGTTCATGGAGAGCTGACAAATAATAAACAGTATGAGCTCGCAAAACAACCCTAAAACTATTTAGCATCTCACTTCCAGGTGGGGTGGTCCAATCTTTACCACCACAGGCCTTGTGCCTTTCTTTACAGCAGCTCCAAATAGAAGTGGTCAGAATGCAGTCAGGGAAGGTCTTTATGACACAAAGATTCATTCAGGAAAAACTGTGCAAATTAACAAAGTGAAAAGAAAGTTTAGCAGAAAACCCTTGAAAAACACCTGCATCCAGAACATGTAAAGGCACAAAACATGGGTTTTGCTGAATTCTTCAGGCTTTTTTCTAAATTTCTAACAAAAACTAATGAATGCCATTGTTGATTGTGTTAAAAGAGAATGTTCTGTAATCATGAAATTAGAAAGACTAAGAAAAAAAACACCTATTACTCAATCTGTCAAGTAATTTATCATTTAGTCCCTTTTAGACCAGCTAAGCAGCATGAACCATGTACATGGCTGCAATAACTCAGTTTTTGCTCTGCATCTCCTTAACAGTAGACAAAATGGCATCCAGGCAGAAAAATAATATGTGGAAAACAAAACACTTCACCTGTAATAATTTTAAAAATTATGTTCATATTTAAAATTATGTTCATATTATTTTCATATGTTTTTGTTTGGCCATGTCAGCAAACAGCCAGTCTCAGTGAAAATTCCCTCTTTCTATGTAACCAAAAGGATATTTCATTCTTTAGTCTTCAGATATTTGTATGATTTGTTGAGAACTATTTTCATAAAGTACGCCCTAGTTACACATCATATTCTGCTCCAGACTTTCCATACTCCCCAAAATTATTCCCTCTCCTGGGATTTTATTATGTGCACAGACACTCTGGTGCATGAAATCATCCCCATTGTTCTTCATATTCTACTAGCAAGAATACAGAATGTTTATAAATAACTAACATATTGCATGGATAAAATGCAAATCACCATGTTAATCCTACCCAGTGATTGCTCCCACCTCAATCCCTACCAGTTTCAGGGTAGCTTCTTAAAGCAGCACTTGAATAACACTGTAGGTACAAGATAAGAACAGAACTCTGTGCTGGACAAGTCTGAATAGAGTCAGGGAAGTGCCAAGACACTGCAGTTTCTCCATTTCATCCACTTCCTAACAGCAAAAATGTGAGTAATTATCTTAATCCCAGTTTCCCATCACTTGGCCTCACATGTACATTGCAAAAACCAGAGAGGTCCCAGATGCTTGTGCTAAAGGCAGCTATAAAAGTTCAAACACCCAGTTTTTACAGGACAAGATGAGACAGTTGGACAACTTCAGACTGGAGAAAGACAATGAATTCTGCTGCATGAGTGACCAGAGAGTCAGGGCTCAAGCATTCCCTGGGGCTCTAAACTGAAGTCACAGCTGAAACTTGTAACATGACTTCAATCACAGCCACACAAAACACAAAAGGTTCCTAGCTTGCAACTAGAACCAAGCTAAAAGCACAGGGACAGGAGTTCAGCATGAACACAAAGATCAAGATCCAAAACATACTGGCAAGATTTTTTTCCCACATGTAATGATCTGGTAATACGTGATTTAGTTACATCATGTTGTGCTCAGTTAAAAGAGAATTTTTTCATTTTTTTTTTCAAAATGGTGGATAATTTTTAAAATGCAGTTGCATGTTTTTAAAGAAAAAATAGAATGAATCCCAGACTCCATCTTTTGCTCACTTATCTCCAATGTTTTAGATAATCATTAACAAGAAGACACTTCCCTTACCTCCTCCCTGAAGTAACAGTTAACACTAAGACACTACTGAATATCTAACTAAATACCAGTCCAAGAAATATTGATATTCTGACATACTGAAGCAGAAACTGAAATGCTTTAAACATAGAAACATATGTAAAATGGAACAGTTTTGATTCAACCGATGCAATTGCTGCATGTTACCACAAATCTACTCACTGTTAGTCTAGATTTCACTAGTTTATGTCCTAAAAGAATTGCATGCTACCTGATAAAACACTTGATTTCAAAAACCATTGTCTTTTTAAAAATGGGGGTGTAGATCCGTGAACAGATCTATTATCATATTCAATTAATTTTCTTTACACATTCACATTATTTCTGAAATAAGACCGAATTTTCCATCTCATCCCCCAACATGCCTAGAGAGAATCAGTAATGTTACTTCAAGCCTTGCTGTCTTAGTAACAAAAAGGAGCTCACTTGTGCTGTTTCAGTTCAGTGTCACTACAGAGGCCAGGCTGAGCAGAGAAGAACAGCATCCCCAGCCATTTGGGTACAGCAACCTGCCCACAGCTTTGCATATGTGCAGACAAAGGTGTCAAGCAGGGCTTTAAGAAACAAATAAGGAAAATTAATAATTTATGCTACCAGGATTTCCAGACAGCTCTAATTCCAACACTCCCATATTTTTTTCCTTATTTTTACTCTCCTTCTATTTATTGTTCTGTCAATAGCACTACCCTCAGAAGCTGTCCTGCCTATCAAGCAAAATATTAAGATAGTCACGGTGGTATCAACACACTGAATCATGAGCTTTTACTCACTAAATGTTACAACTGGCTTAGCAGGAATAATAAAACAATTGTGTGGAATACAGAGAAGACAGATGATGACAGGAAAGCCAGAAGGAGGAATCGAGCCTCCTGCTTAAGAACTGCTTGGTAACAACTCAATTTTTAATCAGTAACTTCTTTTATGTGGCTAATATAAAGTTTAAATGAACTTCACACAAAACTAAGTAGATTTTTCTTAGCTGGCATCCAAATTATGCTCTCTGTCTTCTGCATCTTTTTCTAAACTAAAAGCTGTGTTGCTTTGTGGCAGCCTTATTGGGAAGTTCACTCTTCTGTTTTTCCATGAGTACAAACTAGTTCCCTTCCAAGACCCACTTACATTACTATACAGTTTTAGACCATTCCTGAATTACAGCCCCAAATCCTAAAGCAAGTAATTTTCACTCATGGAAGTTCTGCTGCCTTAAAGAAAGTGGCCATAAAAGTTACACCGATAAGCTGAATTTTGTGGGAAAAATTAAGTAGAAAAAAGATTGGCCTAACTAAAAAGGAATAGTATAAAAGAAGAAACAAATTTTTTTTCTGATACTGCTGCATTTTATTTTTCTGAAAGACACAGCAAATAGAGTAAATTGCTTTGTTTACAGGATATATTTGATATATTCATTTCTTACATTCATCGTACTGGGGATGTCTTCTGCACTTTAAACAATTCCACATGCAGAAAGACTCTGCATTTGCCTGGTGTAAAACAAACAATATAAATGGTACCTTAAAATATAAATTCCATTTATTCCCAAATGAGACCTGCAGTTAAAACATACTTTTAAAAATTTAATCTTTAACTGAATTGTGGAGGTACAGCGGCCAGTACCCAGAATGAAGACTGTCAAAATGGAGCCTAAACAGTGATAGAGTTGTCTGTGTGATTCCCATTTATTCTGAAAATCCCTTCAGACTGAAAATACAGGCATCAACAAAAGTCAGGGTCAGGGTCAATGTTTAGAATCTCCATATTCAGCTCTGAGACTGCATTAAAAAGCAAACAGCTCCTGATCAGTTTTGTATTTTTAAATACTATCCACTCTCACCTATCCTTTTCTTTCAATAGCAAATGCAAAAAAACTAGTTTTTGAAAGAACACAACATCATATCTAATGGGAAAGACAATTCACAATCTTACAATGCCTTTCCCTTCACTCCATTCTCTCTAATCAGGCCAATAGCTCTTGTCCAGGAAGACCATCCATTATCACAGTGACAGTTATTGATTTTAATTAAAGTAGCAGAAAGAAGCTGAAAATATTAAGCCCTATTCTTTCACGTTCCAGGAATCAAAATAAATGGTACTGAGAATTTACACAGACACAACCACATATTTTTGCCTATGTCCAAAGCTACAGCCAGCCTGCACAAGAGATGCCAAGAGAGAACTCGAAGAGATTTAATTAGTATAGAAAGCTGATTTGATGATAAGTACAACATGTAATTGTCTTGGCACCAGCAACTCACCAGGAGAAGTGAGCTCCTATTGCAGTGAAAAACTTGATGGGCAGCAGTAGTCACTTGATTTGTTTATATAACCAAGCAAGCTGTTTTGCCCTTTTGTTTTTCCCCCCCTATTGCTTATTCCATGCCTGCAAAGAAAGAAAGTGTTTGGGTTAACATCCAGAAACTCACAATTAAAACTTGAAATGCCTGCCAACTGCATAGATCTCAGGAGCCATGAAAAGGAAAAAGGGTTTTTCCTACAATCACAGACCCAGGCACACATGCATACACAGAAAGGAGTAGTCTGCTTCTCAGCTATGTATTCTTGCATGTATTTCCCCACTTTGAAGAAAAATATTTCAGTTCCAGACTTGAGAGAAGTAAGCAGGTTCAGAAAGGTTGTGTTGTATGTAAACTCACAAAACATGATTTTGTTGAGGGTTTAGTTTTTTTCTTGCCCAAGAAACAGCATCTTATAATACAGCTTTGCTGCCCTGCAAGAACTGCTGAAATGATGTTCACAAGGCACAGGGCAGACTATTGGGTAAGTGCCAGATACAAAGGACTGCTACTCTAATGATTAAAAAAAATCTATTCATCTCTCAACCTCCACCTGATCAATAGGCTAAAATTGGTTTTAAATGTGATCCCACTATATTTAAGAATAAGCTGACTAAGGACAGGCTTATGCAGTCTATCTTTACCCTTTTAAAGATTTCATATCTTCACTGTTATGTGGATAAATTAACAGAAATTCTTCTGTGTGTTACATTTTCTCTGTAATCTCTGCAGTAAAATAACGTGATTTACCCAATGATTGTCACATGTAAGGGCTTAGATATTAATTTTACATATCAGGGCAATTTTTCCTCCTTTCTTTCAAACAAGAGAAATATGATATCAAATCCATAACAGCCCTGTTCCATCTGTAAATCCATCTGGTTTTCTTAGTAAGTGCCCTTGAAATACTGATACATCTGGGGAAAACCAGGTTGCAAATAAACAAGTTTCATACACAGCATTTCAGTTTTGGATGCAAGAATTCAGCCTTTCAATCTGAAATTCCACTGCATTCCTGTAACAGATATCTCTGTCTTGCAGGTTGTAGCATACTGTTGTTGCCTGAATATTTATTCCTTTCTCTACAATACCTTTTGAGCAGATACCTCCCTTCAATAAATGAAAGATGTAATAGAGGAGCTATTTGGAAGCATGAAATTTATCCATCTTTTTTTTCCCCTCAAGGATCTGTGAATTTGGCTGTTTCCTTGGTGTTCCTCTTCTGTTTAATTATCTGCATCGTATGGGCAGAGGGATTTCAGGGGTCCTGGTGTGACTGTGGCTCCTTTTGGAGCTGAACAAGCTTTACTGCTCCTGCTGTCTGAGTGACAGGTACTGAGCACAGCTGCCTCTCTGATCAGGGTCATAGAGGAGAACCAGATACTTCTGATGCACCCTGAAATAAAATAAAAACAATTCCATTCTAGTCAGGAGCATCATCTGAACCAGTGACACTTTCTTCCCAGACAGCACTAAGAAATTCACCACATACAAAAATATTCTGCCACCTAGAGAGAGACTTGGCAGAAAAATGGTGTAAAATTAGCAATTGTCACTTACTCAATTTGTACAGGAAAAAAAAAAAATTAAAAAATTGTTTTCACTCATTTTGAGCTTTGACAAGGGAAGCAGAATGCTAATATTTCCAGCATGCAATGTCTGGGGTAGACTGCAACATAAATGTTCATCAATCCTGAAACCAATTACTGTTCTTCTGTCCATCAGAGCAGACACCATTTTCTCTGCAAGAATATTCATTAGTCAGACCACTATATACTGCAGGTGAGTTCAGAGAAACTTTCCTCATCGTGAAATGTGGGTTAAAATTGACTACAGCAAAAATATATTGTAATGCACATTGTTGAATTTTGCCAATATATCTCAATCCACTCAGCACCACTGGAAATTCTCAAGACATGTCACTTATTGGCTTGGAGTTAGTTAATGACTGAAGGAGAGGACACAAAAGATTTGGGGAAGGTGTGTAAGCATTTACCCACCAACAGATGTCCCATCAGAGACCCTTGAATCATAGCACAAACAGTAGAAAAAGAGTGCTTTGGAAACTGAAACTTAGAGATGATTATACCAATAAGTGAAGGGAACGAGGAATGATGAATTTCATGCTACTCTATAGGATGTATTGGAAAAAAAATCATTTTCTTCTCAAAGACATGAATCTTTACAGGTTTTCAAGAGCTCCATGCCTCACTCTCAGCTGACAGAATACAGTCACCTTGGGGTTATATTGAACAGAAGTAGCTATCGATTAGAAAAGTGTTTGCAGATTAGGAGCTTTGCAAAAGAGTTGCTCAGCAATCTCTATTAATTGGATATTTTCAGCACTTGAAACTTAATTTCTCCATTTAAGTGGGTCAATATTTTGGAAACAGCTAGAAAACAGGTCTGGCACAAAAACCTGCAGTTCTCTTCCCATTTGTTCAGCTCAGTCTAGGAAAAGCAGAATGTGTCTACCTTCAGGCTAAATAACACTGGCCTCATGCTCCATGAAAAGGTGTAATGGTTTCCATTTGGCACTGTACCAGGGATTCATGGATTCTTCCAAGTTTACAGCACCACAGCTTGTCTCAGAAAGGAATCTCTGGTGCTTGCCTGGTCCAAACCCCTCAGCTCAAGATACAGCAAGTTGTCCAGAATCATGAACAGTTGGATTTTGAATATCTCAAAGGCTGGAGACTACACAACCTCTCCAGGCATTAGAGTTTGTCTTTATTCCAGTGTTCTGAATCTCTCTGTAGAAAAATGCTTTCCTTGTGCCTTCTCTTCAAGGGTAAACCATCCCAGCTCTCAGCTTCTCTCTGTATGTTCCTGTATGTACTCCCTTAACCATTTTTGTGCCCTTTGCTCCAGTATATCCATGTCTCCTCTTGTACTGGAGAGGAAGGAGCTGGACACAGAACTCAAGATGTGGCAGGCATGACCAGAGCCAAGGATCACCTCTTTCTAACTGACAATGTTCTTCCTTCCTAGTGCAGCCTTCTCTGCCACAAGGGTTTATTGCTCATGCTCATGTTCAATGGTTTTGGTCCAACATCTTTTCTGCAAAGCTGCTTCTCAGGCCCTGGTCTGTACTGGTGTGTGGAGTTATTCCCCTCTGGATCCTGCACTTTGCTGAACTTCATGAGCTTCTCCTTGGTTGGTTTCTCCAGCCTGTCAAGATGCCTCCAGATGGCAGCACAGACATCTGGTGTACCAGCCACCCCTCACCCTTTCACATTTCTTTCAGACTTTCTCAGGCTGCACTCTGCCCTGTTGTCTAGGTCAGAAATAATAGTACCACACCCAGTGTTGACCCCTGGGCATCCTACCAGTGACTGGCCTGCAGCCAGCCTTCAAGCCACTAGCACAATGTCACAGTGTGCTGGGCCAGCAGTTCAGCTTCTTTCCATTCCATCTCCCTGCCCACTTGTCTAATAAATTGTTTCATCCATTTGTCTACTCTCGGCCGCTTTTTAGACATCAGGATCTCCAAAAAATCAGGTTTGATTCAGCTCTGTTTCTAGAAGGATGAAGCAACTAATCCTTACAGAGTTTAACATGAATACTTGTGAATTGGCTGTGCTGAAACAAGATGTTTGGCCATAGTAATCTTTTCAATTTTGCTCCTCCATTCTGTAGGAAACAGCTCATCAGGCTGAATAGGGATGAAGAGCAATTAGACCACTGAAGGAAGCCCACTGTGTTTCTGCTCTCAGAGGTTAATATCCCAATGTGACTAAAGGAGAAATATTGAAGACGTTTTCTGAAAAACAACATGACCTTTAAGATGAAAAGAAAAAAGTCTTCTTTTTCTTCTGCTGTACAAAACAGAGAGCTTCTGCTTGAAATTACTGTGAATCTGAGCCTTAAGCTAACATCTGGAGCCTTGCACATCTGTAATTTAACTAAGAATCAAAGTATTTTGGTTAAGTAACTTACAATATGCATGTTCTTGTAATAACTGAGTAGAAAGACATAAAATTTTACAGCAAAGGTAGGATGGAGACACCAAATGAAAATGTCTAGTTTGAGTGCATCCATTTACCAATCCTCAGGGTTAGCCAAGTTCTTCAATTTTTATAAACACAGCACCTATTTAATGCTTAGAAATACCTGAACACCTCATGACAATTCCAGTAAGAAAAAGCTTTTTATAGCTCTCCTGCACCTACTGAGGAGCCAGAATAACAGATTTCCTATAAACAAAAAACATGGACACAAACTCTCAGAATCCAAGACTTTCTGATCATTGGTTTTACAGAGAAAGAGATAATTCTGATATTTGAAAATGCCACCTGCTCACACTTGCTGAGGCATGGAGTTCTGCAGGAACTTACAAAATACTGTGTTCTTCTCTAATTCTTTATAACTGCTGTAAATGTCAGTGCTTTGCTCATCCAAGTCCCATTGCACAGCTAAAGTCACCAGTAGAAAATATCAGTATCAAGTGAAGACAAAACTCCACTAAAGCTTGTTTACAATGGATAATTGTGCCCTTTCTTTCCTTTGACACATGCAACCATTTTGTCCATACCCATTACCTGCAGTGAGAAAACCAAACTTTTTGAATGCATCTCCCCTAAATTCTTAAATCTCTTACCCTCTCAACAAAGACTTGGTCATGCTGTTTTTGCTGTGACAATATGATGTGTGCTAATAAGTTTCTGATTTGCTGCCACTGATGTCTCAGCAATTGTTTTTTCACCATGGAGTTCTCTTTGAAGATTATTAGTCACTGTCAAGGGTGACCTGCTAGCTCTATTGTTAGTGGTTAATAAATGATTTTTCTTTACATAATTTATACCAAAAATTAAACTCTAAAGGTTATGGTAGATGTTACCATTCCTAAAGACCAAGTCTAAAAGTGCAGGTATTAAAAAGGTGAGACGCATGAAACAGCACAGCTATTCTTGGGCAAGCATTAATAATTAGATATTACTTTGGAGAAAGGGCAATGCTTCATCTGAAGATGAAGTATTATCTTCAATATCTCTTTGTGCAGTTGGTGGAACATTCCCACTGATTGTGCTTCTAATCTCAAAATAAGTTGGCAGGTTTGCCCTTTTCTAGCTGAAATATAGTCTCTTCTGGGAAACCTTTACCAACACATCCTGACAACGGTTATGTCCTATTAAAGGCTGTTCACTGATATTTGTAGTATCTTAAATACACACTGCATTATTACAGATGAATTCTACATCTGCTTAGAGTAAAGATTTTGCTGAAAACAAAAGGCAAACATTTCTAGGGGCTGTCTTGTTTAGGAAGCAGACTCATTGCTGTGCTAGACTATTGCTGTATTTCATGGAGTTGCTTCAGGAACAGAAAAGCCAGCTGGTAATGAAGAACAGGCAGAAAATCAGGCAGGTGTCAGACTCCAGGAGAAATGTGGTCATCTATGATCTCCTGCTCTCCAAGAACAAGAGGGCTCCACAGGCACTTTTGATGGAAAAGGCAAAAAAACGATATGACAGCACTACAATAGAGTGATATTAAAAATTATTCTCAAATATTACTTTCCTTTCTCCAGATGTCTTTAGGAAATTCATCTTCACATGCCAGAAGTGGTTTAGGTTTTTTTGTTTGCTGTTTTGTTTTGGTATAGTTTTGTTCTGGTAAAAAAAAAAATAAAAAGAAGCTAAACTGTTGATCACATGAGAAAATACAAGATTTTATTGTTTTACAAAGAAGGAACATGCACATTAGTCTCATTTAATGGTTGGAAAGACCTACCTTGTCTTCAATCAAGTAATTAAAAAAAAAACAACCAAACAAAAAACCCTGCTTGCTTGCATTATTGAAGAAAATATACCAGAAACTAATACACCCATTAAATCATCCCTTTAGGGCTAGAAAAACATTCCACGCTCCATTTTTGTCAAAAATCCACCCCAGAACATCTGATGTCAAGACAATTTAGCTTTTATGTTTGTAGTAATTTTAGGTACCCATTTATGCTTGCCACTGTAGAAAAGGACTGCAACAGTTAGTTTGAAAAAAAAGAAACAAAACCCCAGACTTCTGGTTCTTTTGAGAACCAGAGGTTAGAGTTTAGTGAAATATTTCCAGTATATGAACTATTGCTGAGAATGTTACAATACTGGCTAACAGACAGCATACTGATAATATTCAACTGTCACAATACAGAAAAAATATATAAAATAAAAACACATTGCATCTTTTTGTGTTTCTTTTAAACTTGTGCACAAGTACCAGGAATGTAACAAAATAATTTTTTCAAGTTATTAAAAATATCTATAAAAACAACTGTGCTGACATCTGTCACACATTCCTGCACCAAAAAGGAACGGTCTCAGGAAGGTAATTATATATAAAGTGCTATAGCATGTAATTATTTAATCTCTTTTATGTTAATAGCCACATTTAATCATTAAGGATGGTCAAAATGTTTTTTTCAAACATGTTTTGGCTAACCACAAGCTCAACAGGCAATTGTCTATTCTGAATATGTCTTCAATTCTGAAGACAATGTTTGCATGAAAGGAAAGTTACTTGCCCTTATATGCAATTTGTATATAGAGATTTAGAAACAGCACCAACCTGTCTCTAGTCAGTCTTATTCAGAAAACCTCATCCCATCTATTTCTCTCTGGGGGCCAGCACATCTTGCTGAGGTGTGCATCCTGTGCTCCTTTGGCTCTCCAGCAGAAAAAAAAATGTGTGTACTCTGGAATTCAGCAAGAAAAACAGAACAGTGGGGTATTTGCAGCTTGGGATAGTCTTAAATGCTAAGCACTCAACTGTGAAATATAAAATCCCATTAGCTTTTTCACTTGTTTTGTGAAAGCAAAACCCAACCTGACACAAGTTTAGCTTGCTTGCTTGCCCAAAAATGTATTTTCCAATATTTATTGCAAAAGACACAACCTTTATTACTACTAGTGATCCAGCCACAGCCTATGAAAATCAGCCAAAAGATTTTTTCCTAAGACTTTAGAATTAAACACATGCATAGAGTATCGCCAGATTTTAAACAAGGATTAGAACTTGTGACCCTCAAGTACAAACTTATAATAGTGACATTTGTAAATTACTCTGTCAGACTAATTTGATGTGAGTTGGACACATTGTTAACTTCAGCTGAAAAAGTATCCTCTTTATAATTTTTTAGCCCTTTTTTAACCTCCCTATTTCTTTGTATGTCCCTTGCATACAAAACCTACAAAATGAATAATCACAGGCAGAAAAAATCTCAGATATACACTAATACAAGTGGTTTATTTTCATGTGACACTTCAAGGAAATGGAGTTTTCTGTGTGGGATCTCAGTCTGTGTGTCCTGAGAATTCCCTCAACAAAAAAAGACATGTAAGAAGTCACTTGTATCATGTCTCTGAGAATGCAAACATGGTTTCACATCTAAAACTTACTTTACAAAATAAATTAAATTTGATGCTGCCTACTTTATGAAGTAAATTGAACCAACACACCCACACAAGTGACTTTGAGCTGTCTGACTATTTTAATGAATAAAATGGCTTGGTTTTGAAGGGAGACAATTTCTGACAAAATGAAAAACTGTTCAGCCTTTGGTCTTCTTTCATTTTGTTTACTGGGGTGGAAAAAAAAAGGTGGTGAAGAAAGTACAAATAACGAGGTAATTTCACATTTGTGTTTCTTACAAGAAATAAAGTTTTGGAACTTAAAAATCTCAAAAAAACTTTCTAAAAGTAGGTCTTCACTTTTATGTATGTCAGACACATGAAACTGATGAAAAGTTTATGGGGGCTACTTAGAGGCAAAAATCTCTTGCACAGTCCACACTGACTTTAGTTCACAGGACAAAGAAGAAACAGAAAGTGTTCCAGGACAGTAATTACAGAATAAAATGTGGGTGCTTATACTGTAAAATGTGAGTCAGTCTACAATCCAATTAAATATGTCTCTCTTTTTACAAAAACATTTTGCAGTAACAATATGTACAAGGTAATTGAGCCTATGAGACAGACCTACAGTGTGGGTATGACTGTGCATCTCTAAGTGCATTGAGAAGATATTTAAAGGATTTTCTAGGCAGCTGGAAATCAGGAATCTGGTTTTGACAGCTTAATGGGGACATGGAGAGAAAGGGAGTGCGTGTAAAAGACGGTGTGCAAGAGGGCATGAGAAAGAGTGAGGGTGAGTGAGACAGGATGAGAGGGGGAGAGAGCAAGAAAAGGAATCAAGAGCAAGTGGAAAGAGCATGAGGGTGAGCAAGGAAGTGCATGAGGGCAAGCAACAGTGATTGCAAGAGCAACAGTGAGGGCAAGTAAGCACATGAGAGCATGTAGGAGAAGGAGACCTTGTCTAAAACATTCAGTAATGTCAGCTATTAATAACAGATGTAAGAAACTATCTTGTCTTTTGACCCACTTACTACAGAAGTCAAACATGACCTAACACAGTGGGGCTGGGGCACTGAAGTTCAGCTACTAACACTGTGTTTAAAAGCAATATCAATTAGTTGGATGAAAATAAATTAAAAAAAAAAAATAAATCAGCAGAACCCAGGAGGGGCAAGTAAAATCTGATGCAGGGTATGGGTTTCTGCTGCTGGTGATTCACAATGGCACAAGTTTTGCTGCTCCCCTGCCTCCTTTGCAAAGCATTTGTTGATTAAATGGACTTATATAGAGATTAATCTGTTTCTCTGAAGCATTCCCACTAATAATTCTTGTATTTGAGGCCAAATTCACAGTAGACTCCATCACAGAGGAATACACATATGAGCCCTGGACCATTACATGGATCAAATGATTCAAAAGGGTGTAGTCCTCTAGTCTGTTTCCCACTGTCACCCCCCAGATTCAGGTGAAAATGGGCTTCTGGGACAGCTTCTGAGAGCAAACTTGTAGCTCAGATCAGTATTGCCCACACAGGAAGGAAATCTATCATATTACATCCAAAAAGAAAGAAAAATTAGGTGGAGAAAGAATAGGATTGTCTCTAGAAACACAGCTGGAAATTAGCTAGCTCCAGTACTTGAAAGAAGCAGTTTGGGTTTTGGTTTACCTGTGGGTGAGTTCCTGTACCCTGTTACATACTTTCCTGTCTATGATGTGCAGGTTTGCAAGTTTGATGTCTTCTGGAGCATATTTGTGACCTGAAAGTACATCCTCCCTCTGTCTGTCCCATGTGATGCCAGGAGTTCCACTACTCATGGCCAGAAGACTTTTTAAAATTTTACTTTAAAATCATTTTAGCTCCCCTTCTAAAAGTAAGAACTGAAAATATAAATAATTACTAATCCAAGCACTGAACAAAGTTAATCTTTCCTCTCTTGTAACTATGTTGCATAGTGTAATATTAAAAAGCCAACCCACACTGAATACAACTCTGCTCGCCTAGCATCCTTCCAGGAGGCTGCTTCAGAAACATCCTTCAGCCTTCTGGAAGCAGTAAAATGCTCCTGGTAAAGGCACAGAATAATTCTGACAGCTAAAAAAGACTGTTCATAGCTCTAGGATTAATGAGCTAGGTTGCTTGTCACTATTTGCTCATTATAAAGGAAGCTCGGAGTGGTAATGGCTAAAAGTCATTAACTTCTGGCAGCAGCTCAGTGACATATGGGAAGAACTGGTGGCCTCAGCTCACTTCTGAGAGCACATAACATTTCTCATTTGTCAGTCCCAGCAGAAAGACCACAGTTTGAATGCAGACTGGAGAGCTGCTTTCTACATCCCAACATCTCACAGAATTTGGAAACTACCAGAGGAGCTGCTGTGGATCTGTCTTCCCTGAGTTGCACACATCAGTTTCAAATTAGGTAATTTGGCATCTGGATACTGGCTAAGGGATTCTTAAAATAAAGCATCTCCCAAATCACTATATTTCTTAAACAACCACAGGAACATAGTCAAATGTACTTGCTGCTCAATCACACTCTTTTATCTTAAATCATGGCTTTTCAGTTCTCTCTCTTCTGTTCTGAAGAGCTGAATAAAACCTCACAGCATTATTTTTAATCATAACTGTACCTGAAACAAGTTGGAATTTACAGCACTTGGGATTTACCAAGTGCTAACACACAACAGCCTTGAACTCCTTATCAAAAAACAATACCATGCAGGCACCTGGATAAGTTTATATTAAGTTTAGTTTGTGGGGTTGTTTTCAGTCATAGGAATATGCATTCACAACCACAGTAATTTGAACAGAAAACTTGTAGTTTGATCACTTTTTTTCATTCACCCAGTGCTGAGGTACATTTTTCCCTTCAGACTGAGCAGGAGCATTGTCAGACTTGTGAATTGAAAGGTACAAAATACAGAGAGACAGAGAGGAAACCCACACCAGAAATGCTGACAAGCTTTAAAGTATGTAAATTTTTATTCCAGTAAGCACTGAGACAAGCAAGGCCTTGAGGATCTTTGCAAAAGCAGCTACCATGTTTTATACTATTTAGGAAGCAGTGGTTGACTCCAGAATCCAAGTAGAAAAGCAGTCTTTGTGAAATTCCCATTTACACTCAAAATGTGTCATCTTTCTTTTAGGAGCAGACAAATCAAAAGTTTCATGATGACATAAGAAACTAGCCTGGCCACCAGCTTCAGCCAGTTTTGTGCTGTGTTTAAAATAGCATTAAGTTGTCCTGCCCTATACTCTACCCCAATGTTGTTTACATGTCGGCCTTTTTCCCAAGCAGGAATAAAATCAAAACCCCTAAACCCAAACAACTTAACCCAGCCACTTTGCCTTAGGGTGCACAGTTGCTTTTCCTCAACACTTCTTCTCTAAATAGCTATGCCACTTCGAGAATCAAAACAGCCAGTGACAGAAATTGCCACAACATTTTGGTCATGTTGTTTCTGTTGAACTCAAGTCAAGAGCTTATGAACAAAAATACATGGTTTCTTTGCTTTTTTTTCCACAATGAAATACTTAGTATGAAAAGCATGTTTTACTTCCATTGCTGTTCATTGACACCAAATCTTTTAGCCACTAAGTAATTCACTGCTGCCTACACTGGCAGATAGCAAGCCTGACATACACAGCTTTGTTTCTGTGTGGTTTAATACAGGGCAACTGAAAATCCTGTACTCAGTCCAAGTAGTTCAGTGTGAAATCAGGACAACTATGTTTCTACAAATTCAGAATCCATTGTTGAAACACTTGTGTTATTGCTCAGATATCAGAGAAGATATTTAGACATAAGACACTTTTACCAGCAAAACCATATGTTCCTACAACTTTATAAGAAAAGGTCAGATGTATTTCAGAAGTAGAAATTAAAAAAGCCTAGGAGACAAAGTAGTGGACAAACTTTAAGCCAAGGACCTACAACTGAAGTTTTTATTTCACTCTGTTAACTGTAGCAAATACTGAGCAAAGGAAGTCAGTAGATCCAGCACATCTAGACAGGGCCAAGCAGTAGCTTAAATGGCACGCTGAAAATATGAGAGGAGTGTGAGATAGTATGTGCAGCCTCAGAGGACAATAGCTGGATTTTCAACAACAGAAACAGACCTCAATGCTGCCTCAGAAACCAAAAAGGCAAGAGCAATGCAATGGCAAAATTAAAAGCTAATTGTAAACTCATGCTGATAATCACAAATATTGTGTTGATTTCATAGGACAAGTCACAGTCCTTTCAGCTTAAGACCATGACATGATCTGCAGATATTAACAGGAAAAATTACAGAAATACAAGCTTGCTGTTAAAAAACCAAATGAAACCCACCCTTGAAGCTGTTCTATAAAGTAGCTACACTTAAAAGAGGCAAGCATAACAGCTCACTTAAACCACCAAGTATTCATAAATGCCTCCCCTGCATAATGATGAGAATATAATTATATCCTTTGCTGTATTTTGTAGAGATCTTATTTGTCTTTTTAATTTATGACAAACATTTTCTCAGTTTCAGGTAAACTATAAGGCATAAAAATAAAAATCTAAAAATTCCACATATCTCTAAGGCCTCCCCCTGGGAGGGAAATGAGGAGTAATTCATCACTAGTAGATCATGCTCAGTGTCTTCACAGCCTTCTGGGGAAGTATATTTAAATATGAGTTTCATTACCAAACTGCAAGGAGAAGGTAATCCTAGTGAAGGTTTTACTTATGTAAGAGCTTTGAAATGTCTGTGTATATGTGTATATATAAATGTAAACTTCTGATATTTTAAAGCAGTGCTTCTCTATCCCCTCTCTAAAATGTCAAGAACTTTCATTGAATTTTGAAATTCTCTTTCAGGTGGAGAAAGACCAAAATACCTGCAAGACCTGTTAGAATATCACACACAAGGACTCACTCTGTCCCTGCTGCAAGAGAAAACTCAGTCAGACAGAGGAGGGGCAGCTGCTCCTGAGGACAGAAGAGTAATGAAAAAGTTAATTTCTACATTGGCAAAATGCAACAAAAAACAACCATTGTGCCAAATTATCTGGAATTGTGGAAACATAATTGTTCCAGCAACTGTCATTTAATCTCACACAGTTCCAGCTGAGCCTTTATTCTAACACTTTTTGAAGAGGGTTGCCAACAGTGAAGGATACAAAACCTCAAAGTTCTCCAGTTCACCAAATAGTGATTGCAATCTGTAACCAGAAATAAATGAGCAGTTAAAACTGAGAAGGTAATAAAACCCTTAATAATAATGGTAAGATATGTCCAAAAAGTCTGTCAAGGAAAACAGAAGAGAAAAATTAATTATTTCCTGTTGCTTGATTTTGTTTACTCATAGCTTTAGGCTTGGTCCCTAAGCTGTGTCTGCACCCATCAGATCTAGAACCTTGTTTTTAAATGAGACCTGAAACCCCTGATGTACTAAACTGAGACTAAAAGCAAATATACTCAACATTTCAATTCATGACAAAAACTGTCAGTGACTCACTGGCACTGCTCATGTCAAAAGTCAGCCCAGACAACATTTAAAACCCCACAAGATTTCATAAAATCCAACAGAATCCAACTTTGAATCACAGTTACTTATTGAATTGGAGGCCTGATTATCTCATTATTCTGTGCTTCACATTAATTGCACAAAAAATAGTAAAATGTACCTTTGTCCTCAATATACTGCTGTATGCAAGTACTGTAACAGTTTCCTTTAGAGTGAAATACTAAAATATGTTATAATACCTTTGGGGCATAAATCTCTAATGGAGAAACCTATTAAGATTAAGCAAAAGCCTGTAAGGGCAGCATGAAGTAGACCTTATTACATTTTTAGACAAATCAAGGAGTTAGTGTTAAGACAGCAGACCTGTTCTTCCCAGTGAGAAGAACATTATTAGCTCATACTCTCAGTTTTAAAGCATCCTGTGAGACATTCTACCTCTAAAGACGAACAATTACTGAAAGGGATTAATTTGCAACTCAAAATGGTCTCATTCTCTTCACATTGCTCAGAATGCTTTATAAAACTCTATTAAAGGAAATAGGATTATTTTAGTGATTAAAATTAGTAGCCTACATTAAGATGATTTACATTTTGTTATGAAAAAATCTTACAATAACAGAAATTGTTCAAACTCCTGGGGAACTACTCCCTTTCTACAGTGAATCTTGAAAAAATTAAGTTAATTTTATTACACCATCTTTCTGCAGATGTTTATTTTTATCCATGAATCAATCTGTTACAGGGTTTAATTGTGACCCTCCACTAAAGGATGTGGTAGAATTGATTTACAGGTTATCAAGGCACAACACCTTTCTTTCTCACCTGCCCTCAGATTTTCTATGGGTGAAGTCCTGCCTATGACTATATAGGAGAATGTGAATTATATTCAGTCAATACATATCCTGTGAGCTTCCAATAGGCATCACACAAAGAACAGGGCAACATTTGTTATTGGCTAGTTTAGCTAAACATTTTATTTTAGTAGGGACACATTTAGTCACAAGATCAAAAATTATTTTCCATTTAATTAAAAAAAAAATAGTACTTAAAATCAGTATTTAAATAAAATTCACAAAGCAGGGATGCTATTCATCAACAAGTTCTCTATAGTCAAAATTTAATTTCCAACTGAAAATCTGTCAGCCAAAACTTCCCATTTGCTCAAGTTGCTGATAATGCATTCAAAAACACACACCCAGTTAGACCCCTCATCCTGGGAGCAGCCAGACACCTTTTTCCTGGAATGTGCCATCTACTTCCAAAGAAATGAAGTTTCAAGAGAGATTCACCATTTATAAAGGGAAGGAATGTGGAAGTGGAATGTGGAAATGGAATATGGAAATGGAATGTGGAAAAAAAAAAAAAGAAAGAAAAAAGAGCTAGCCTCTCTAATTCTCCTCTTGGGCCTTCTATTTCCTTAGACAATGACAGCTAGTCACTGTGGAAACTAGAGCCTGTGCTCAAGCATCCTAGATTGCTTCCCACAGCTCCAGATGGAAATCCACAGTAACAACTTCAGTTGGAAGGCTCTGTGCACTTCTCATTAGACCTGAAAATTTTTGCCAAATAGGTATGGGATTTATGGCCATTGATGAACCTACAGAAACCTAAAAGGCTTGTGAATGCCTTGATAGTGGCATATTTTGGGTTTGTTCTATCATTCAAGATAGAGAGGAACACTCAGAAAATTACATGAGTTAATCAAAGCCAGTATACTTTTATTTTACTCCTGACTTTAATTTGAAACCCTGCATAAAAATGTATTATGAAGATGAAACCTAAATCAATGCTTCCTGCCAAACACACAAAAACAGCCCAGTGGCAAGTATTTCCAGCTGCACTACAGTTTTGCAGGAATGTATCCATCCTGAGAGCTTGCTAAACCACAAACAGCTTTAGTTGAAGAACTCCATTCACAGAAAGTCTTTAAAACATGTTTCCTTGATGCTTTTTTGCTTCTCTTTCCTTCCACTATTTCTCCTGCTGCCACCAAGACCCAGAGTCACCCCTTCCCTCGGTCGTGTCACAGGTTTGGTAGTTACTGAGCCACTCTTGTCACATTACTACTTTGGCTTCCAAACACAGCAAACTTACAGGTGGCAGCACATTAGAACTGAAAATTTATAGATCTAAGAAATTGTGGTTTAAATTGCTATTCATCGACATAATTGGATGTTAATAATCAAGTGTACAGTGCTGGTGTGCATATCAGGTACACATACTGTACATTTATTAAGCATAATTCTTTCCACTGAAATTCTAATAAGGGTTGCTTAATTCCAACTTAAATCAAATGTCAGAGGATCCAGAAACCCAAGCAAAGACTGTTTTTCACAGGTAGAATTTTGTTAATAAGTCATACAGAGATTTTTTAGTGCTAAATATGATTATACCTGGCTTTATATCTGCCAACATACTTTCTCTTCCCTGTTTGCATTTATTTTTCTTGCAACTTGCAATAAGTGGAACTCAAAGTTCTGACTGCTTGTTCCAGTGATGGTTCTTCATTGTATGATTAACTTTAATGAATACATAATATATGTTTTAAGGTAGAAAAGGGAAAAAGGTAACCTGGAGATTTTCAAGCATGCTTCTGAGATATTTTTGAGCTACATATTATGTGAACTTTTTGGCTGCCTATGAACAAGATGATACACAATTTTGAGCCATTATGCTCAATGCCATGATCATGCTAAGCACTCACTTCTTTGACAGAAAGTTCTGCCACTGGCACAAGAATAAAAAAGTAAGGGAAACTAATAACAGCTCACAATATTTGCTGATCTCTAACAGTCATCACCATCACTGACAGTCACAATCTCAATGCAAACTGGTACAAAGTCATATTCTTTAAAAGAAATTAAATTTATTGATCACAAAATTACTGCATCCTACCCTCCTGAGAAGACCATTCCAACCTTTTTCTTTGGCATATCCTATCCAGAGAATAGAACTGGATATGGTAAGACACAGAAGCACCAAGAAAGACCCAAAATATAACATTTACATCACCTGCTTTGAAGGACAAGTTTTGCTTCTTTGGTGGTAAATTTAGCACAATCAGATGACATTTTGATTATCTTCACAAAAAGCCTGGCTTCTAACACTAATTTATTTCATATATTTGTATGTATGAGCAAATTTAGTATATCTTTATATATGATGGTGATAGTATCCCTTATCACCATCAATTTCTCTTGTAGTGTGACCAGCCACCAAAATGGTTGTTTAAAAGTAGCAATAGACACTAAAGTAGTTTAAAAAACCCCAAAGGAAAGCATATCTACTCTTATTAAAAACCCAGTAAACAGCTGAAGCATCCCTAAAGAAAATCCCTTTTATATAACTATACCCTCAGACTTCATTTTGCTCTGAGAAGTCCTCTCACAACCAGAAGGATGATTACACAGCAGCTCCCATGTGAGGAATTAAGTCAGATTTTGAAAGAAGCACCAAAACAGTGTAAGAACTTCAGTAAAAGCCTCTGGTCCCATCCTGAATTTTCTGTGTCTTAATCTGAACAACCATTCCAAACAAGAGTAAAGTCATACAGCAAAAATATCTACTTGCCATTGAGGGAACAAAAACAATCCCTCCATTTCCTGGTCTTTCATTCCTGAGTGATAAATCACAGTTCTACTGGGCATTTCAAATCATAACTTTATCCTTCCCATACAGACAACCACTTCATCTCCTTTCCCCACAACTCTGTGCTCTACAGGTATTAAACACTACTCTGTTTCAATCAATCCTACCGCCTTCCCAGTGGAAATCATGAGGATTGTTCCCAACATGTATTGGGGTTTGGGGCTTGCTACTACCTTTTGCAACCTGACAAGCAGCTTGTGCACCTGATAGCTTGTATGTTGTTTCCAAAGTAAGTTAAGTTTGTCATATTTAAAAGTGATCAGCTCTAATTTCATAGCTTTTCTGTGTCATTGTCCTTATCATCATGAGTTCAACAAAGCGTCCACTAGAAACTTCTCATAGGACATCCAACATGGGAGATCAGCTTTTTGCTGAGGTAAAAAATATATATACAGGACAAATTCTCTTATATATTAGCTGCAGAAAACATTGAAAATTAATATAATTTTATATATTTTTTTAGTAATAAGCAGAAAATTGATTTAGCAATACTTTTTTTCCTTGATAGGCAAATAATAGTCACATTAAGTATCCCTAATGGTTTTTGGTCATTTTTGCTCATTTATTTTTAGATTTCCATCCTACTTTGTTAAAATCAAATCATTACATAAATAGACACTGTTACATGAATAATTTGTGCATGTTAGCATTTGTAAGTCATGTCATTGTGTTCACAGGGATGCAAGACTACAAGGTCTGCATTTTGGCATTTAATTTGTCTTGGGGAGAACTGATACAAAAGCTGATGAAAAATTATGTCCATTTTGCAATCATAGTAGTTGTAAATACACACTGAGCAATCCTAGCAGGAGTTTAACAGAGCCAAGGAACAAGCCAACAAACATGAAAAATGGCATCTTGGTAACTCTAGGCGGCATCTTTATAATTAAGTGCCACACTGATTAGAAGTCTAAACCATCAATTAACAATTAATGAACTACCTGTAAAAAAAGCAGAGGAGGGGATCTGAAAAATCTTGGGGAATGTGTGCTCCTTCATCAATATGCATTTTGACAGATGTTGCACAGTAGTTAACCATCATGATATTCATAGAGCAAAGTGATTTTTCAAACAGCCTTGACACAACTGATAGGAATGTGGCACCAATCATCTGATACGAGCTTTTCCTTAAAGGCTCTACTCATTTTATGTACTCCAGATTCTTTTAAAGTAACCCTGAAAACTGTTTGGACAGCCTGCAACATCTCTACAATTGCTTTCATGCAGACATTAGATTTTTTTTTTCCCTTTCTGGTAATCCTAGAGTTTGCAAATCTGGAAAATACTGCTGACTCTCAGCATTACACACGAGGTTTTAGATTTGGCTCCAAAATCAGCACTTTAACTTTTTCCAGCTATTCTGTGTGTCAGAGTCTTCTGTAATCAATCATATGTTTTATGAAGCAGAGAAAAAAAAAATAAATCAGAAAGTCTTTAAGGCTCTAATCAACACAGAGAGTTAGTTCCAGGACCTGAGTCTGACACAGAAACAAAACATCAGTGTAGCAGGTGCTAGGAAAACTGGGGGGTTTTTTGTTTTAGTTTGTTGATGGGTTTGGGGATTTATTTATTTTTTTTTTGTATGTGTGTTTTGGTTTTTCTTCCTCTTTTAATAAATAAGTTGCTAAAGATCTTTAAACCAACAAACAAAATACACATAATGCATGAGAGATCTTCCAAATAGCAGTAAGAAACAGGTTGTGTGATAGGCAATCCAATGGCACCATGGCACTGTACCTTAAGTAGAAGAGAATTTAATGTAGAAAACACACCTAGAATCCAGAATATGCTGTTGGGAAAAAATAAACTGGGCTGCAAACAAGCCAGGCCATTCATCTCAGGATTACTCTTCATTCATCCAGAAGTAAAAATAAACCAGAAACAACCAAACAAGCAGAGGCAGATGGGATAACTTATTTCCAAGTGTTCTGTTAGAAATGGAGCAGATAATGATGTGTAGATACTCCTTGAGGGCAAACCTTATGCCCAGTGGAGCTCCAGGATGCTCTTGGTCTCCTGGTACCACAGCAGGGTTGGGACAACACAGTCCTGCCCTGCTGCATAGCCTGGAAGGGTGAGGGCAGGGCAGCTGCAAAGCCATAAAGCCAAAGTCAAGGGAATTACCTGCCCATTTACACCAAATGTACCTTGCCACATTCAGCCTCCTGGCTCTCAGCAATCTACCTTTAAGCAAAAATCCCAAGGGCTGAAAAGCCAGCTATTACAGGTGTGAAAGAGAAGCTTGTTATTAGCCAAGGAGGAACACAGAGTTAGCTAAACACAAACATGACACCTCCACTTCCCTACAGCCAGATAAAAAGAACATTACAGTAGTATTTTGTCTTGCTGTGATGAGCAAATCAAATGGGGAGTGCTGATACCACTTTAATATTTTAGTGCCTGAACAGAATTAACTGCTTTAGGTTCTCCTAAACACCTGATGAGAAGACAGAGTAAGCTATTGCAGAAACCAGAGCTCAATAAAACAACATTATTCTCAATAAACTTGTTAAGGTTCAACCAGACCAGAGTTTAGAAGACCTGTGAGGAAAACAAATATGGTTCTATCTCTGAGTTAGATCAGTTTAGCAGTCCCATTTTTTTTAAATACTTTGGTCCAGAGCAGAGTGATTCTGAATCTGGCTCACATGCTTCACAGAAGCCATTGAAATTTTGGAACTCTTTGGAAGTCTAAGAACTTTATCACATGCCTAAATATTACCCAGAGTCTTACTCTGTAAGACTTCCCATGCAGCCAATTTACAGCTGCAGTTGTCCCTTCTCCAATTTCCATTGTGTGCCAGCAAAAACCTCAGGGAGATATATTCCCTGACAGAACCCATTTCCCCAGTGAACAGCAGACCTACCTAGCACAAAAAAAGCACCTCTGCTCCCTGACCTGTATGTCAGATGAAATGGAAAAACTGTTTGTACTCTGGCAAAGACAAACCTGGTGCAGTGTTTTAAACTTAATGTTTTAGAGATGCACCTGTGACAGCTGCCACACAATCCTATTAGAAGAGTTTTACATTCAGGGTTGCTATCAAGAGGGTGCTTAAACTGCCAGTGACACACAGTATGTTTTATTTGAAGAATTTTGTGTTTCATTGTTTTGGGAAACTTCTAGCCCAGAGGGCCATTAGCTGCAGCCAACTGAAGTGTATTAGATGCTGCTAAACATCCATTCCCTCTAGGCTTAATTGCAAAATGCCATCAACTGTCTTCTGTAGGGATTCCTCCTCTGTGGAGAAAATGGCATTGCTACTTTGGATCCCTCATCTGCTTTAGAAGTTCCCTCCCTCCCTCCTTAACCCTTATTTTTTTCCCTTCTTGATCCTTAGGACTTGGTTTGATAGAGAAGTTTTTCTGTTCATAGCACCCTCCCTGTAATAGTTTTTGTGAAAGCAGACTACTCTGGTGAAAAAATAATCAAATTATATCTTTGTTCTACATGGCTTCCTTTAACAGTTGTTTTCTCAGAAGTTGGATCTTCGGGTCACAATAGGCCACAAGCCCAGAAAACAATTAAGTTTTCTAAATTATTCAACAGTGTGTTCATTTGATTAAACCAGTATTGTCTGAATCCCTTAGCATCCAGGTTGCTGACCAAAACTTTGATTACTATCCAAACATGCCTTTTAAACAAAAAATTTCCATTGGAAACCAAGTGGGTAAGTTTGCTTTCCTGTTATAATGATATTTCACATAGAACTGAACCATACTGTATATTTTATCTTTGTAAGAAGTGTATTGAAATGAGAGCTGAATTGTACAGAAAAAAGAACTTTTTAACAACAGGTATTTTCTACAAAAAAAAAGAAAAAAAAATGTGGATCACTGGCAAAAGCTTTGATTTCAATAGTGAGCAGGCAAGTTAGCAAAACAGGAGAGGGGAAGCAGAACACAGAATGGCTGGTTCACTTCTCCAGCCCAGTGCTCAGCCCTGCTGTTGTGGCTCTGGAAACATGACAGCTGGAGGCACTCACATGACACTTTGGGTGCCTTATATAGACACTATACACAGCTACCAAATCCTTTCAGGGATTTTAGATGACCCAAGAGTACCTGTGTGTCAACATGGTTGATGCTCTTTGTTCTGCAACAACCAAGAGTAATATATGCAGGCAGACTGTCACCCAAATACGACTTAAAATAAGTGAACAAAATACTTAACTCAGTGTTAAAAATAATCACAGTTCAGAAGAGTCTTACCTTGAACTGAATTACTTGGAGTCTTCTCAATTTACCATGTAATTACTCACATTTTAAGATTACATCATCTCATTTAGACACACTCTCCCCTCTAATATCTTGGTTTCTAACTCTCAGCATCAAGTCTGTCATTGCCCATGATAATTTGCAATAAAAATACAGTGACATTTCTAAAATCTGAAAGCACTACTGCATGTACACTATCTGTTGTGCTGATAAAATAGACACTTTCATTCTGAAATTCAGACATTTTGACATCTTTTAGTAGAACTAAAGAGTGATGCTAAGAAAAATTAATCTCCCTTATGATGCTAAAGGTAAGAATTTATCCTTCACTGAAAAATTTCTTGTCAAGTTCTTAAGAGATCAGATGTTACAATGGATAAAGGATCTTGACTGAGAAAAAAATAAAAAAAAAAATAAAAAAAATGGAATCTATACTTCTGGGATTTTTTAATCAAAACACGATCTTACCAGCAGTTACAGAATTTATCCAGCTACAATATGTTTACATCAGATCAAACAAAAGTTATTAATGGAAATATCACTATTTAATCAAATCTGACTTCTAAACAAAGTCTGGAATGTATTAAGACCAATGCAAAACTGGTTCATACCTCTTTAAGTAGAATCTCTTAATTCAGAGTTTCAGTTTCATTTTAAAACATGACAGTGGCCCATATGAAACACATGAGAAAGTTTACTCATGCTCTGTGGAACAGAGACAGTCCATCACACACAGTATTTTTACCCTTGTGGCAAGCCTTAGCAGAAAAGAGACTGAAAAAACATCCTTATTCTCAGAGGCAGTCTCTCTAGAGTAAAAAAAAAAATAAAAAAATGCAACAAACAGGGCAGAAGTTTTGACTTACTGTGTGCACAATAACCCTGTCACACTATGACACTGAAAATATCGTATTCTGCAGCAATTGGCCAGGGACACTTCACTGCTGCTTTGCCAGAAACACACCACCACTGTGGAAGAATTCAGGGCAGATGCAAGCTGTGCAGCAGATTTATTTTAACCTGATCTTTATCAGGCTTAAAACATAGAGGTGTGCTCCAAAATACTGCAGTTCCCAGGGTAAAGTGTCTGATCAGCCTACGTTAAGGAAAGCTCAGTGATTCAGAGCTGTCTAAAGCACCCAGTAAGGATCAGGGCACAACTATTCCTGCAAAATGAGAAGTATGAGGTACCACAAAAGGCACTCCCACAAACCTGAGACAGGCACAGGTGCCTGGGCTGGCCTGGCTTTAAGAAGGTTCTTCTCAGGAGCTGGTATTTCAGGCTTGTTATATAGCTGAAAGAAACATTTCCAGGAGATTGTTCAAAATTTCAGAAATATTGATTTACCCTCCCAAGATGCTTCATTCTCTGCATTACCAGAGGAAAAAGACTAAGGAGTCTATAATCCTAAAATTTTTGCAGTAGGGAGTAAGGTTAGCATGATCAGCATTCAGCTAAAACCATAGAATTTATACAATTCTAATCTGTAAGAAAATATGAATTATAGTGGCAGCTATTGATTCTTTTTAAAACTTGAATGATTCATGCAGTCATGTTAAAATATCAATGAAAGAAGCAATTCATGCTGACAATGCTTACAACAATAAAGAGCAATGAAAAAGTATTTGTGGCCAAAAGCAGCAGAGAGTAATAAAACTGAGACTGAAAATTAAAACATGCACTCTTTCTCCATTGGGGAAAGAAACAATTCCATATTTTGCCAGTTCTCAAAGACCAATTAAATGTTTGTAGTGCACCAAAAGAACTAGGGAATAAGGACAATAAAGAGAGAAAAACAGAGAAAGAATAGAATGGGCACTTTTAAGAAATATGCTTAAATTGTTCATTTTTAATCTTAAAAGGTGTCAGTCATAGGTCTTCTCCCATATTAATCTATGGATATTAGAAACCATAGAATGAAATACTTACTGACAAAATAAGGGAAGCTAAGGTGTTAGAAGAGAAGTCTTAGATTTACTTTAATTCATTAAAATATTATCACAGGGGTAATATCGCACTATGGCATCTGGCTGATGTAGTGTTTAAGGGCTTTCCAGATCCAGGCACTAAAATCCTCATTCATCAAAATTAAAGCTACAATTTGACTAAAATGATGCATTTCAGTCATCAATTAAAGTAGTATGTGATATTTACATATCAATTTCGACGTTTCAGCTTTGAAAGGTCTGCACAAAGAGTAATTGTATATTTTGTCTCTGAGGAAATGTATTACTCCAGCAAAAAGGAGAAAAAAAGACAGAAACAGATGAAAAAAAAACCCCATCGTGCAGTCTTTCTCACTCCTGAGCTCCCTCCAGCCTAGAACCTCATGCTGCTTCATAAAAATTTGTGATGAGAGGTACTAGACGCAACGTTTTTTTGTTCAAGTCAGAGGATTCACAGATCAGAAGCACAGTGTGTTGGCTCATGGTGTGTGACAGCTTGTCAGTGGTGGCAGCAGAAGTCAGTGCATCCAGCTGCTTTCCCCGTGCCAGCGCGCCCGGGTAACGCCGCAGTCCCCGCCGTGCAGCCACTGCTGTGCCAACACATTTCATAGCTGGGTGCTGCTACCTTCAAATCCCATCTATTTCAACCAGGATGTGAACTCAGCAGACGAGGGGACACTGACAATCTGTTCTGCTACTAGGCAGTGAAACTCCACCAATCACGGGCAGATGGCACTCACAAGAGGCTCAGCTCCTCCTTGGGACCACATCACACATCAGATACATTTCAGATCACACTGAAACATTGCAGACTAGGAGCATCAGGTGCCTGGGTTGCAGGAGGAGAAATTTAAAAAGCCAAAAATATTTTTGTTTGTGTGGAGTAGTTTTCACTTTTCTTCAAAATCTTAAAAAACTGAGTGGTGTGATGAAGGAGGAGTAGTAAAGAATGTGTTTAGGTTCTACAGGTTCCTGGAAATATGCAGTGTTTGAGAATATCCTGTAATGTACCTGTAAAATAATTATTTCAAATATTCCAAGTATATTAGCAGCTTCAACTCATTCCCTAAATTCTGCAGCTCACTGTACAAAACATGTTTCTAAAGGAATCCTGAAAGCAAGGGCTGGATTGAACAAGAGAAGATGCATTTTTTCCCTGCTCATTTGTACTTGGGTTCAGCTGGAGATTCACATCACTTGTGCAACACTGTGTGGGAAAAGGTCACACCAGGTACAGCTTCCAGGGCTCCTGAGTGACAGGACTGCTTAGCTTTTATGGATGAAGGCCTCCCAATATCACCTTAGGTTTTATTGAATGAGTTATATGCTTGCAGTAAACAAGAAAGCTGATTTTGAGGGGCAAGTCAGTGGCTGCAAATCCTTTTCCTACACAAACCCAAGATGATTTAATTGAACTCTGCCTGCTGCTATACGATTTCCAGACATATTGAACAGCAGTCTGGGTTTTCCAGACCATTATTTGCTCTTTGTTCCATTATGTACATGTCTCTGCAGTTCCTTGCAGCCATATGGGCTCATGTAAATATACCAAAGTCACCAACAACAGCTTCAGTTATAAATAGTCCTAGGACAAAGTAATCTAAGTTCCAGGATGAACAGGTGTTAAAATTATAAGCATCTGGGAGAAATCAGCATTCTCTAACACCCTCTGATAAGGCTTGCATGCACATTAGCAAAAGCTCACCACAGGTCCTTTGGCACATTTAATTCAATTTAGTATTAACAAAACTATGGAAGTTGAAAAAAAGGACAAAAACCTTCATAAGCCTTGAAACAGCTTCCCCATGCCTCTTGGGATGCATATACTACCATTTTCCCCTAAAATGGTGATCTTGATAAAGATATCCTTTTATGCTAATATAAAAAGTTATTAGCATTCAGCAGTGGAAGCTCTGGAGAGCTATTTCTAACAGTTTAAAAATAGAATTTAAAAATGTTCCTTTAAACATCACCAAGGGAAATTGCACAGTCAGGAGAGAAATTGCTTACAGTTATGCACAAACCCATGGTACTTAGGAGGAAATAAAGGCCTTCAGTCACAGAGCATCCATTTATGTCCTTGGGAACACAGGGAAAGGAGAAAAAGAACTTGAAGCTGAGCATCTGCAATGTCTTTTTGAGAGTGGGTTTGAAGAACTTGATGTAAAACAATTGTTCAGATGCAGTAAAGAGAGCATAGACCTGTGGGCAGAGAATGAACCAATGACAATCAAAGGCCATGTTCTTTGGATGCCCAGGAAGGTCAGGAATCTCATCATCTGTAGTCATTCAAAGGAAAAAAATATTTCCTGAAAACATCTCTGTCTTCTAGACCATGGGAACTGTAGCGACCACAGGCCTCTGCTGAGAATCTTTCTCTTCTCTGGGCGCTCTCCAAGCCTCAAGAAGCAGTACAGCACAAAGGTGCAGGGGCTCGGCTCAAAGCTCATATCCAGGGATGAACATTATCTAATGGAGCACTTTTCCACCACCCTGAATAGTTTTAAAAGGCTCCTTAAGATCCTATGAAGGTGAGAAGCAGAGCATAGAGATCAAATCATGATGTGGTGAGTACTGATATATGTGTGAACCCTCCTCTTAAGCTACATCACAAAATCATGAGTATGTATAGATTGCAATGAGCTATGTATGACTGCATTTTAAGAAAGAGGAGGATAATTCTTTATAAAATAACATTTTGCCTGTATTTCCTAAGAGTGCAGGATAACTGATGCTTTCTATGTCCAAAGTAAAGAGAAATAGAAAATGCTGCTTACATTCCAAAAACAGGACTCAGTAGAAGCCAACTCTGGATATCATGGTATTTCCTTCCTCCCCAAGCCCTTCTTTTTATCCCCTACATCCTTAGTTCATTGTTTAGTGGCATGTTACAACAATACAATTTTTTTTACAAAGCCACTTAAAAGGATTTATTATAGTTCCACACCATACCACATGTTTATTTCTCTTCTGAAATTATATTTTCTCTCTGCTAAACTGAAGGTAATAGCTGCTGAATGCTGATTAGGGTTTTCCTTATTTGATTACTGTTAATTAGAGTCAAGCATGTAGTGCATCAGACAGGAGGACTGCAGATCATCGTGACACTTCAAACAGCCTGTTTAACTTCGGCAGAGCCTGTTGGAAGTTTGGAGTCGGAATAAATCTTCAGCAGAGTTGTTTATGCATAGTTGTGTAACATTACACAGCATGGGGTACTGGACTGTTTGGTTAATTAGTTTAAGAGCCTGTCAGTGGCAGCTCACCTCCAGGTCTACCACTGGAAATTGCAATTAGCATGAAACAGTTTTCCTTTTTGGTCCAATTTCTCCCACACAAATCATTCTCACAGATGTCTCGCCTAAGAAACTCAGGAGCGTAGCCAGTCAGCATTCACTCACCCTCTTCCACTGGAGTCTCCACGGGATGTCTACAGCAACATCAAAGGGCTAGGCTAATCCCAGCTGATCCTGGAAAAATTCCAGGGTTTCCTGAGGCTTTAGGGCTGTGATTAAAGAATACACCTGTCTGCCCCCGTAATGAGGTCAGACTATCTTTGCCAACAACAGGCTGCTTCTCTCCTGTGCCGCAGCTCCTGGAGGAACTGTCAGAAGAAGGTGCAAGTACGAAGCAGACAGACAGACATCCAGCATCAAGTAGCAGCCTCTACAAAGCCACATTTATTACAGAACTGCTCTCCCTCCCCCAAATCCCCAATCAACTTCCTCTTCTTAATATGACATAGACTGCAAATGGCATTTGGTGCTGAATTACTTCACATGCAAAGGCTGGAAGTTGTTGATATTGTCTGGCTTGGCTGAAGGCAATGTAACCTATACACAAGGCATTTCTGAAACAAAGACAGCTTAAAATTTACGTAAAATCCAAAATTAAAAGTAAACACTATCTTCTTCCCCACATACTCAGGGATATAGGCAATTAACAATTTATTTGTATGAGGAAAGTCCACAATAAAGTTTCTACTTCAGTTTATAATTAAGTAATATCTTTTTCTATGCTCTAGATACTAGAGAGCAATTTCCCTTACAGCCTTATCATTCCAACTTACCATATTACAGGTGTTAAAGAATTAAGTTGGTATCCTTCTCACATCAGCCAACCGTGAGATATTAGAAGAGTGAAATTGACTGGAAAGAGAAATAAATTATTTCAATCAAGAAAATAGTTTCTCACACACTCCATGCTACTGACTGCATTAGTGGTCTCTTCTTTTACCTCATGCCAGCTTCACTATCTGCTCAGGCCCATCTGCCTGTGCTGATTTCAGAGTCAAGCAATTAAGACATTAAAGTCTTCTCCGTATATGTGCCACAATTATCCAGGAGAATAACTGGCATTCATTACTCACATATAAAATTAACTACATTATATGACAGGCATAGACAGGCCCATCAGATGGTACCAAAAACAACCCCCTTTGTTTTCAAAGGATGAATTATTTTTAAAAATACTTAAAAAAATATGGGATTAAAGATAAAGACATACTCTGGAGAAAAGTTTCAATTTCTTAAGTCAGTATATCTTTTGTATATATTTAAAACTGTTTCAGCCTGTTCAGAAACTGCAGGAAATTCTTCTGCTAAATTTTAATCTCAAAAGTCAACAAGGTTTTATAATCATGGTGCAGAAATCTTAAAACCCTGATCTATGCATTGTCAAAGCAATAGTAAAAAATCCTGTCACTTTTTCCTTTTCTACAACTTTCAAAAAACTCAGATGTAGGGACTAAAGATACTCTGCTCATTATACTCACGTTTAGTAAATATTCTATGATTATACTATAGTACATCATCATCTCAAGTACACTGCTTGGTTTTTTTTCTGGATTTGTTAGTTATCAGTTAATTAAAATGCCCTTGGTTCTGCCATGCCTGCAGTCATGGAGAGTTATTTATATTCTAGGAGACAGCTAAACCCCAATCCACTCGCAGACACCAAAGCAAGGGTGAGCACAGCCAGACCAGTGTGGTGATCTGCACTTCAGGCTGGGAGACATTCTGAGAGCGAGAAAGAAGGGGATGTTTCTCTTATCATTTGCAGTAAGAGGGTGCTGGGGTGTATTGTCTGCCACCACCACCAGAGCACAGTTTATACAGCTCTACAACCAAAGGCAACTTCACAGCCAACAGCTGAAATCACAGAGCACAAACTTTGCTTTATGTGTGTTTTGTTAGTTTTTTTTCCTAAGGATAATTACAATTACATTTTTATGGAAAATGTGTGTGGTGCATTGCTCTAATAATGCACTAAAAAGTGTAAAAGAGAATGGACTTTCAAAAAGCTAAGAAAAGCTAAGAAAATTCAAAGGGTAATATATCAGCCCTGTTTATAATTTAAAGATATTAGGCAACCCACTAACATCAGTACTTAATTAATGATTAAGGAGAGAAGATCCCTCTTTCATCAGATACCTACTTGACTACACAACTCAAGACTACAGAAATACCTAATTTGCCATGAATTCAACTTTTCAACTCTTAAATCTCCAATTATGCTTTCACTACATTTACAACAAGCATTTGAAACATCACAGAATTCATTTTAGGGAATTTCTTCAGTTATGCTTTTGTCACCGTGAACATATGAACTGTCAGCATATGGCATTTCCTACAGAACTTTGGATGATCTTTTTTACTCCAGTGTTGGGAAGCTCCATGATCAGCAGGCTGAGGTAAAACATATCTTTGGGGCAATTGTGGCACACGTTTTGTCTAGCTTATGATTAATGGCTAGCATGATGAGCCTTGGCCCTGATCCAGGTAACTGATTTTTGCAGGCTTCCCTTAGAGATGCCAGAAACAGGCAGGAGAGCAGGGCAGATGACAGGATCCTTCTTAAGTCCATCCTCCCACCCTATTGGCAGCTCCTTCTGCTTCCTACTTAAAAAAAACTTCTTACTGTCTGCCATAATTTGTGCAGGAAATCTGTTTCAGTGCAAAACATCTACATGGCAAAAGTAGTTTTCCTGATGTCTACCTGAAGCCTTCCTGCCCTTCAGGACCCTACTAGTGCTAAGCAGACAACATGCAACTCTCATTATACACCACTGGAGATGTTTGCCTTCTCCTCATCAACATAACTGTTGATTACCTTTCAGCTTGTGAACCCCTCCAAGATCATGCTCCAAGATCATGATGGATCATTCATTTTTCTACAAAGAAATTCCTCCCTCTTTAGTAGCATCTTATTTGTTACAGCCAAGTTCTCATTTTGTAGAGATCATTTTCAATTTTGACCTCGTCTTCTGTCATTCTTGCAGTCCATCCTAGCTTCAAATCTGGTAACATACAGGCTATTTTGAGTTGTATTACAGCTTAGGCAAGTCCTTGCAGAATCCCAGTCAGTTCTTTAATTTTGACAACTAATCACCAACAGTGATCAAAAATTTTCAAAACAGCCTTTCATCCCCCTTATTAATTTCTTCCATATTATGTTTCCCAAGTCTGCTAATTAAACTGTCATATAGGACAGTGTACAAAACCTGAGCAAGTCAGGGTCCATGGCACCTACCATCTCTTTTCTAACCAGAATGCCTCTTACCCTGGGAGAATTTGAGAAGAAAATTAAATTAGTTTGACAATTTTTTTTTAACAACTCCATGCTTACCTATTAGTCATTTCCCTGTGTTCTTTTCAGGTTTGTTGCCTTGAATGTTCTTGGCAAAAGTAACATAGTACTGATATTAATAGCAAGATTCATCCCACACTTAATAACAAGCTTCATCCTAAATTCCTTTATTAAAATCTCACAGAATGTGAGAACTGACATCACCCAACTGTAGAGACCACAAATACAGAAATATTCAGTTATCTGTAATTTTTAAATTAGACAAGTGTGAGGGCAAGCAAATAATAAAATCTCCAGTGTATTAAAACAGATGAAATTAAACTGGATGAATAATTTCAGTTGTCATAATTATGAATTTAGAGTATAAAGAAAAAACCTAAAAGACATGGTATTAAACACATTGCCAATAATGCTGAGCCTCTCACGGAAATGTTATGAAGTGAGAAAGCCACATACAAAGTGGATTGATGGTTTTGTCCTAATTATCTATTTTTGAGGCTCACTATTTAACCTTTTATTTACTGCATGCTAAAAAGTTTCTGATTATCAGAAATGCCAAGTAAAAGCATTGCTGTTTTACTGTAACAGGAGCACTCCATAGAATAGAGACTATGGATCCCATGGAGGCCCAGACACTACAATATCCTATATGGCTCTGAAAAACTTTCCCATTTTTTGTACAAAAAGCAAGCTCAGGGAACATGTTCCAGATCCAGCCTGCACAGAAGCTCTCTTTGATCACAGTGTTCTTGTGCAGTCCTTCTGAAATGAACAGAAATATGGCTGTGGCTGTAAGAACAATTCTGGCAATTTGGTTCCTGATGATATGTTCTCCAAGAGCCAAGACCAGGCCTATCATCCACAAGGTACCCATAAATTACAACAGAGGAACATACAGGCCAGATGGAGCTACAGGGTTACATGAACACTCTCAATTAATGACCCTCCTCTTCCCACTCCTGACATTGATTTCAGTCATGGAAAAAGTGAAATTTCAATAAGATAAGGAGATTAATACTAGAGGACTTCCAAAATGTTCTATTGCATTTCTATCATGAAAAGCTGAGTATGTGACAACTGCATGTGTCAATTACAACCAAGGCTGTAGCCTCAAGGACCCATCACACTACCAAGACAACCTGAATTATGCATGAAAGATTGGATTTTAAGCCAGCATCCAAGACAATTTGAGGTCCTTCACAGCTGAAGTTCTATCCACTGATAATTTTACACTCTTTCAAATCTAGAAAGATGTTGGAGGAGAATAAACTGCTTCTGTGAATACTAAAATCCATGAAGTCCCAAAATAACAACACCACTATGTATAGAGGTAAGCTCTACACTCGACAAGAACAGTTTTGGTTGTTTTGTATATAAATAAAGGGACTGAGAATAGCTGAAAGACACTACCTCAGAAAGAAGACTTGATGTAGACATTGTAAAAGAAGGCTGCAGGGCTTTGTTTGTTTATACATTCACAGGCACTCTCACCATACTTTTAAATATATTATCAGAACAATTTGTTCCTTTACCTCTGCAGCTTCTATTGTTTCCTCCAGCTGCTATGCTAAAAAAATTTTGTGTTTGAAATCTAATCAAGCCTGAAAGTACCCAGCTCACAGCCTGTGCTTTTATTGCTAGTTAGTCTAAGAAATCAAAGAAAAATGACTACAGTTTTCCCTTAAGACAGCTCTGATCTTGGAGAGTAATGAAAGGTGTTGTAGGAAGGAAGGGAGACATCATACATGGAGACAATGACAATGAAGAAAGATGATGCTAAGGATTAAGCTGAAGTTAAGGACTGAGCTTTGAATTGTTCTCAGCGTAGAAGATATGACACTCAATAAGACTAGGTCCAAGAGACACAAAATTGAACCTGAAAACAGGCTCTGAAGTATTTCACAAGGAATGTTGCAATCAATGATGATAGTGTGTGAGTAGGTTTGGTTCAGCTGCAAGGCCAGAAATATAACAGAATCCAATCAAAATGCGGGGAAAGGTGATGGCAGAATTCCTGGAAGATGTAGTGTTGAATAGAATACTTCTGTGTTAATGGAGCTGAGACTAAAGCTTTGAGGAGGCTAGGTGGGCAAAGCTCCTTCTGATGAAGAGCCCCTCTTTCCCAGCATGAGGGCTGCCCTGAGTCATCAAACAGATACTGAATGGCTTCATCATCTACTGCTGCTGGCCTGAAAGTTTGTATGCCCAGCTGGCCATCAGAGTGAATGTTTATTCCAAACTGTGTGCTATCTACTAAAATTAATTCAGAAATAATGAGTGGACAGTACTCTTAGAATCATAAATGGGATAACTTGTTCATGAAACAAATAGAACAAAAAAAATATTGAAATATAATTTAAAAATTCATGGAAAACCTCTTAATTCCTGGCTTCATCCCTACACAAAACAGATGCCAAGTATTTACCTATCATTTCCAGGGCTACATCCATTGAAAGGGAAAACCCAGTCATTCTCAGCAATGCTCAACAGTTCTGGAGATTAATACCTCATAGAGATGACAAAAGGCTTGGAAAGTTGGGGTCATTCAGTCTGGAGAACAGAAGGCTCTGGGGAGACCTTGTGGGGCCTTCCAGTACTTGAAGGGGTCTTATAGGAAAGATAGGGACAGACTTTTTAGCAGGGCCTACTGTGATGGAAAGTGGGGTGGTGGTTTGAAACCGAAGATTTCAGTTATAGCTTAGTTATAAAGAAGTGATTTCTTACAATGAGACTGGTGAAACACTGAAACAGCTTTCTCTGAGATGTGGTAGATGTCCTTTTTCTGGTCTCATCGACCTGGTCTAATGGAAGGTGACCCTGCTCATCACAGGAAATTTGGATTAGATGGCCTTCAAAGGTCCCTTTCAACTCAAACCATTCCATGATTCTTGGATTTCTGTAGGTGATTTTCATCCATGAATACAGCACCCAAGAGCTGCCACACATATTCTCAAGGTTTGTGCTAATCTGCAAGAATCTCACAGATAAAAGCATCTAATTGTAAGCATCAATTTCCAATGACCAAAATTACTTGTTAAACAACTTCATAATGACAATGGGCAGAATCTCCTGCAGACACAAAAAGAAAGCAGAGCTGGATAGGGAGTACTCTCAGTTTGTGGCAGGAGAGGCCTTTGCCTGCATTGTATTAATCTTCCCAGGAAATAGATTATTTCACAGCACAGATTTGTAAGATGTTTAATTTTTTTATTACTGCCTGAGCAGCTGAGGGCACAGCATTAACTTTTGCTCCAAGACAATGCAGCCTCTTTCTAAAGAAGTTCTCTCCAAGTTTGGTCAGCAGTAGATTCCTCCCCAGGCTCCAACACACCCTCTTTAAGCAATAAGCAGAGAGCTGTTTCCAATAACACTTTGCAACCCCTGCTGTGAGGGTGCAGAGCAGAGCAGGGCTGCCATGGGGGTTCATCCAGGCACAGCTTCCCAGGAACAGTCCTCGAGGATCCCAAGCTGGTGCCCAAGGAGCCCAGCCAAGCAGATGGGCTGGGGTTCCTGACTCTGCTCAGGGCTGGATTAGGGCCACAGCTGAACCAAAACGTCATCCCTGAGATTCTCAGGAGAGGCTGGACTTGGAAATTAAAGCCTATGGATGGCTCCAGAGCCAAACAATTCCTGGCAGCCAAGATTTCAGGACCTGCTCATCTTGCTACCGTGACTAAAAGGAGCCGTGGACCATTTCAGTCAGGTGTTGTCAGGTCTTAAGCAGCTTGTTTAACCATAACTCTCTATATTTGTCCTTTTACTAAATTTACATTTGGAAAGCAGCTTAAAGCTAAAGAACTGAATTAAAGTAAAATAACAGTCAAGCTTCTCCTCCTCTAAACCAAAGCAAATTTTTGATGTGGCCTGTAAGCCAAAATTCTGGATTAATTCTGCCCTCAAGCATGAACAGAATCTTTGGGCATGATGACCAGCAGGCAGTGACCCAGAAGCTCCTACTCCAATTTAGTCCCTGACCAATGTATGAAGACTAAGGCAGAGGTCTGAAGGAAACCCAATTCCTTATCTCCTTATCACATGTTCCTTTGGCTATGTCATTTCCAGCAAGGTTTATCCTGACTCTTTAATGTGTATTCTGTAGCATAAAGAGGGCAATAACAGACTTTCCTCTCAAAAAACCTGACATGCTTAAACTCAGTTCCCAAAGTCAGAGTGACCACAAGTCATCAGAGGTCTGTCTTCACTGACTGTCTTCCCAAGGTTTCAAAATTTATTCTTTAGCAAAAACTTTAAACTGCAAAGTATCTTTTCAAGTGATAAATAAATAGTGTTCAATACTTAAATTGTAATATTAAATAGGCAAATTTATCCTATTTTGCAAATCAAGTATCTCATATTGATCTAGAAGCACACTCTATCAAAAGTAGTTCTCAATAAAAAACCTTAAGTTAATGATACTTCCCTTGATGGCTGATAATAATAAACCAATTTAAAACCTGTAATTTTATCCTAAGTGCACTTAAGAATATTACTATTTTTACCACATTATAGCAGGTTATATACAAGTTTTTTTCTAAATTGATACCTCCACACAAACATAAGCAATTAAACTGTCATTATTCTACTAGACCTTAATTAGCTCCTCACATTAGAAATATCCTGAGATTTCTCTCAGTATAAGGGTCTGTAATTAGTGTAATTAAGATAATCTTTTGATTAGATGTCTTCAATCTTTTAGGCCACATAATTAGAAATGAAACACATTTTAAAGTGACTGTCCTTTAGAAAAAACCTCAAGCAAATAAACCAAAGAGTCTGATGGACTCATTTGTTCTGCATCATCACACTGGCCCTTCACCCAACCATGTTACCATTGCCTGGCAAGCTGCACCCAGCTGCTTGAGAAGGACAAATTTGGGCCCCCTGTGTGGAACAGCTGGCTCACAGCCAAAGACTACACCAGACCTATTAGATTGGAACAGGAGGGTTTAGCTGACTCACAGCCTCATCCTGGGAGTCCAAAGCATTCTCATCATTACCTTGCAGAAGGTGTTTTACACTGGGTGAAATGAGCTCCAGCCCCTCACATTTTCATTCTCAGCTATGTTCTCCCTTCAAAGTTTGGTCCTTAACATAAAATACTCACCATCGCTCTTCCACTTCTATTTTTGTCTTTATCCCCAGTTTTACTATGAAATGCAGCACGCTTACAAAAACCAGAAGCAAGAGGAATCTCAGAGGAGAAATATACAACAAAGGGGGAGAGATATGGTAGCTTGCATTTGAATCAGTGTTCTTTGCCCTGACTTAAAGCTCGAACTATCCTTGGGGGAGTCATCAAGGCATAATTTTGTTCCTCCTGAGCTGCCATTTTTCTATTTTACACTCCTGCCCATGACTACAGCAGAGCTGCAAAAGTCTGCATTGTGGGTTGAAAATGACACATACCTCTTTTCTCCTCTTAATCTGAGAGATGTTTTCCTCTTTTCTACAGCTTCTTGTTTTAAGGATGACACTTCAGTCTATTATATTTTTTAAAGTGCTTGACTAAAACATAAAGGCAAGTGGTAGTAAATTAATCCTCAATACTCAAAAATTGATAGCAATCTTCATATGGAATTCAGCTGTTTTCCTTAGTCTGAGTGATAATTCAGCACTACATCTGTAAACACAGGTCTTTGAATGTTTACTTGTAGGCTTAACAGGACACAATAAAAAAAATTTTAAAATATATATATCCTTAAATTCCTCTGCATTTTAAACCTCAGAAATTATGAAATACCAGTGAGGGAGAAATTAAGAGTCTCTAATTAAAATTCTTGGAGTTTTGAACTTGGAGAAATTCAAATTCAGCCTAAATTCTGTGAAAAAAGCAGACAGCAATCCTTGGTATCTTGCCTGGTTCAAACCTTAAAATTACAATAGCACTTGTTATACAGATTTTAGCAATCCAGGAGATCATTCCCTCAATGTCCTTCTACAGAATGGACTGCCTTGTTTTAAAAAGTCACCATTAAAACCAGAACATCCAAAAAATTAATTTTCATTGCAGTCTAAAATACTATCTAAAATTGATGTAATCTTTCTTTTTTCTCCAGTCCATGACACTGGAGAGGTACAGACCAGAGTGGCTCTGGTCGAAACAAAACTTTCTCTCTTTTTCCCATAGTAAAGTCTAGGCTAACAAGCATTTTCAGACCTGAAACTTGCCGAGGGAAGTTTTACTTTAAGATTCCATTCTGTTAATTCTCTCTAGCCTGACCCTCAGCACAGTTCTCCCAGCTCTCATCTCCAGCTCCATAAAGCTACAGCTGCAAAATACCATTATGAGAAAATCAGCATAGAACTGTCAAACACTCTTACGGATATATTAAGCTATTTCTTCTTCAGAATTTATTTATTTTAATAAAGGAGAATTTGAAAGAGATTTTATAACTAGAGCACGGCAGCAAAAATGCCTTTCTCAAACTTGTATAATCTAAATCACTTGAAAAAGCAGTTAATCACATCAACCACTTCTCTACTTGCTGGCTATCCAACAATTATTATTATTGTCTCTTGGCAAATGAGTAAACATGAGAGACACTGAAATATTAATGGTTAAGGACTCAAAAACTCAGCCATCTGCAAAATCAGAGAGTGCTTTACTGATTTGCACCCCACAAATGAGAGGGAGAAGAGTTTTTGTGTGGTGGCAAAACCTCTGATCTGCATAGGACAGAGGAGGTGAACATCCCTCACCAGAGAATGACCTCAACAAACCAACCTTTCTTTAGCAACAAGCTGAGCCAGATAAGGGAAGTGTAAAAGACAGATCTGCTAGGTGGGATAATGGTTTTTATCATGCCAATGTCTTCTCCCTTATCCACCTGCCTCAGATGTAAAACTTCCCCCTGGGGAAGCACCAGGACATTCACATGCAGGCCTGAAGGTATTCATCCCTTCTGATGGGGCATAACTCACTCAGTGAGGCAGCTCTCATGCCTTAGAAGGTCATAAAGCATCAAAGACCCCTGAAGTACCCCCAGACTCATTTCTGGGGCCCTCCACCAGAGGACTCCACATGATTGACAGTGTTGCATCAGGCAGTGTAAAACTGCCCCCCCAGGAGAGCTAGCTGGGTGTTCCCATGTAAAACAAAGTGTATATTAACCCACTGAACTTTGTGTTTCATGGGCTTCTCCCACCCCTGACATCACTTCAGCCAACAGACTTCAAAATTGCAAACATCAAGTCTCATCACTGGAGCTACAGTGGTGATCTGCTATCTACTCTTACCCTTTTTTCTTCCTTCTTTTCCTTGTACCCTTTCTGAAGTGCTTTCATTTCTGCTTTGATATTACTATATTTCTATAGATAATAAAAAAACCCAGCTGCATACCTCCTTTCCTTTGCAACCAGCACATATATATTTATTTATCAACACCAATCACTCAGTGTCATTTCATTCTAATCCACCCCAAATAACCTATTAGCAAGAACCTAAGTTACCCTTGGCTGGGGAGGCAGATCATGTACAACCTCACACCGTTTTCACTATACTTCACCTCACACATTCACTACACTTACAAGTCATCTACCACTCTGAAAAAGGAATGATTTATGCTCCATTACAGCTACACACAATTAGTCCTCCCAGAGAATTGTCTCTAGGATAAGAGGCTTAATAGGAAATGGTGGTAGAGAATTTCTGAAGGGGGACCCAATTCCTTTCACAGGTTCCTTAATGAAAGACACATGACCTGTAGGCAATTGATTCTGCTTCTCCCACAAGTCTGACATTTTTCTCAGCCAGGCACAACACATTCCCTGTATCACCAAACAGAAAGAATGGTCACTGTAGGTATCTGCCTTGAGTAATTTAACAGTGGCAGTCTGTCAGGCACCTCTGACATGTCACAGACAAGTATTTAGTCCAGTTGTTTGGAAACTGATGTAGCAATACTAAAGGATGTCATACAGAGGGATCCAGGGCTTAAGCAAATCCTTTGAAACGGATGCCAGCTACAATCCTGAATCTCATCAGTAGGTTTCTCCTGAAAAGGCTTGAGCAGAGACATGCCTAACAAAGAGAATTCCTTCCTCATGAAGGAATAATAATACCTTTTATTCTGCAACCATTTCCCCCCAGACCTCTGGAAGCTCAAGAGATGAGTACAAGAGTAACAAAAGCAAAACCACCCTGCAATTTCTGACCACAATGTCAGCAGAAAGAGGTGCAGTCACAAAGCAAATGAAAGAAATACACAGCACACCTGGATTTTATTCATCCTTGTGTTCCTTGGGCTCAGCTCTCAGACTCCAGAACCAAACCAGGTATTGGTGCATTTTAGGTGAACTGAAGTTGGCTAGGGTTCAGCACAGGGACTTCCAGGTGATGTTGACTTGGTGGATTTTACAACCAGCAAGACTTGCCTTTCCTTCAGATGAGACGTACCACATTCCCTTTTTCTCCATGCCTCAGGCACTGAGGTTTTCATGCCTGCCTGGCACATTGCCTGCACTTCACTGATCTTCTCCAGACCATGCAGCGTTGTCCACTCCCTGACAGTCTGCAAAACTTTTGGCTACATGAGCAACACATACATACAGTGTTAAGAAGGATTCTCATTTATCCACCAAGTATCCAAACACAAAAAACCTTAAGTATCCATATAGGAAGCTACTATATTCAACTTGTTTGCTTCCACTCTATCTCATTATTAGCATTTCTCTTCAATACTGTAATGACAGACATTAGGAGTCAACATTTGATGCCCATTCTGAATACAAAAAATGTAATTATTGTTTCCCTTAAAGCTCTAGTTTACACCATACCTAGCCAGATGCTAAAGCATTCCTAAATCTCTGATGAAAGTTCACTATTTTCCAGATGTACAAAAACACCATTAAGAGAGAATTTGAGCTTGTGGGAACAGTTGTGCCTAAATTTTGATAAGAGGACACTACTTTAAGTAGTAGTAAGATACAAATATTATGCATCAACAATATTATTGAATGTATCCAGGATGGCAGTAAACTAAAAAGGTAGAGAGTACTACAAGTGCCATCTCTCCTACACATCTTACTTCATGCAGCTTCTCTATTTTCTTCTAAGTCAAAGGTAAGCAGTCCCAGATTTCTGTTTGCTGCTTTACTAACAGCATGGATGGATGGATCTGCTCTTACAAGGATTCAGATGTGCTGAGACACTGTACAGTCCATGATGCACTTGCCCAGGAGAACTAAACTCCTCAATAATAGAAAGGAGAAATCTAAGTGGCTAATTTTATACACATAAATATTTGTCAATTTGGATCCATTTGCAGCATCATATTTTTACTAAGCGAAGGTCAAAAAATTCCCCATTTTTTCAGTTATGAGTAATGTAGATACCAGACCCTGATTTATTAGCAAGACTGATTTATTAGCTCATGAGAAGGTAATTTTATTTTTAATATCTCTCTCAAAGCCCAATACTTCAGTCAAAGTAATAACACTTCCTTATATCCAATCAGAAGCAGAAAAACAGTGTTTCCTCTGCTTTCATGTCCCTTAAAATGAGGAGGAAGATTTAAAAAGTATGAAGGTTTAAAATCAAATGACACAATTATATGGTTCTCTATGTTATGACCTATACAGTCTATATTCTAGAAAACTTAATCCACTGGGATTTATGACACTTTAGAGATCCAGCTAAAATCAAATATTTGTTCTGCTGTCATCCAGAAGGTGCCTACTGCTGTAACAAGAATAGGTAAATTGAAGCACTAAGATTCCCTAACATCTATAGCACCTCCAAATATTTTGCATAATTAATTTATTTTCATTGAAAAATAAGTTGCTAAAGTACTGCCTCCTCATATGAAAAACAAAATAGTCAAGCCAGTTTTTTCCTTCTCTAAAGGGTTTTAAAATATCCAGGATGAACATTTGTTTCTGATCCATCCCAGCCCCTATCACAGCTGGCAGAAATAAAAAGATAGGATGCTGTCAGGGCAAGTCCATTGACCCAAATATCTGTCCAGGGACTGGGCCTTTCTACTCTGTTCCATTACAGAAACTCAGTCGATTGATGCTGTGCTGTAGAAGAATGAATCAAGATGTACACTGGAAGGATTTCTACCCTGGCACCTTCCTTTGTGAAACTGAGCTAACAAAAATAATGCCAACACCTAACTCAGGCATTACAAATACACTGAGCTTGGATGGACATAAAGTCTTTCATTACTGAATTAAAGCATGGGCTGGCTAAATTGATATAAAATTACTGACTTTCTGTTCTACTTTCAAAATCATTTGAAAACTGAAATGAATCCTTTCCCAGTGAGCATTTATCATCCTATTATATTCACCCTGGGGGATGTTAATGGTTTTGGACTACTGCCTCCAGCCCTTACCTCACCTCCAAGTGGGTATTATGTGATGGCAGTGCACATTTCATCAAGATGTATTGCTGATTATATTTCCATTAAAGAATATAGCCAAGTCTGACTCCTAATTTTTCCAGACTAATCCACCACTGCAAGCTTCCCTGCACTGATGAGTTCATTGCAGAGAAAGGATTCCTTTCTCCTTTTCTTGCAATTTGCATAAATACATGTCCAGAGTATGGGACTAAGTTAATCAGTTTTGCCCACAATAATTAGAATACTGACACAACCTCTTTAGTTTAACTGAATGTTGTTCATTCAATTATTCTTTTTACTTCACAGTAGCTCAATGCCCATTTTTAGCAAAATACCTCAAAATAACTATGATTTTAAACTACAGGCTTGTATTCCCTCACAAGGCATTTAAAGATGTGTTTGAAAGTACTGAGCAGACACAGCTGAAAAATTATAAGCTTGCACCTAGGCAAAACAATTCTGTACTGCACCAAGATTCTTATCCTTTATACCAGTGCTCAATTAACATGTAGAAAATACAGCAAAGAATGACAATACTTTGAAACCACCACCCTTGTCAATTGGGCACAAAATTCAAGCAAGCAGGCATTAGCATTTGCACAAGGAGAAAATTTCCTTATCCAAATAATGGTCTTGAAACAGAATAAGCAACCTGCCTTTCAGTTCCTCTGTTCTGCTCCCCAAATGTTCTAGTACAAAATAATAGCCTGTTGAGCATCCCAGTGCCTGCAATTTGGCTGTAAAGACAAGCTTTCTTGCTCTGGGATCTATTTATTTTCTTCCCAGATTTGTATTTATATTATTTGATTTTCTGAAGGGAAATTCAAACTTGTGCTGCTTTTGTTGAAAAAGCTAAATAAGGATCACTTATTGCATGAGTCACACTATCTGCAAATGGTGACACCTCCTGAATTATGCTCTAGTGTTTGTTTTTAATTATTAATGTTGAGATTGATTGATTTATTTATTTATTTTCACAGATCCATAAAACTCACATTAGCCATACAGATTTCTTGTCAAGACAAGAAGGTTCTGCACACCCTACTGTTTGGAACATTAACAATCAGGTGAAATATTTGTGTTTGACACAATTTTATAATGCTCTATAAATGTAAATATATTACTGTAACTGTTCTCCTCAAGTATCAGTGAGTCAGTGAAAAGAAGCAACATTCTATGTCATGCATAAATAATCATAAAGCAAACAATTATACTGTACAGCAGCATGGAATATGGGCTAATTTCCCCCTGGGAAGAAACATTAAAATAATTTTCCCTTTTTTTTTTTTTTTTTGTTTTTGTTTTTGTTAAATATGCTTTCTCCATAGATATTTGTGTGAATTCATGTTTGTCCCAACCTGGCAGAACACACCATATCAAGTCCTAAGGTCTCATTTCCAGTAAGCCAAGGCACTATGTGACATCCACATGTAAATAATGCTTCAGGAAACCAGCTGAATCTGGTGCAAGCATAGCTACTATGCTACCTTAACAACTGGCCAACCTGGAGTGTTCTTCTCAAAAACAATTCCCAGACTGGTTCACTTCTGAGATCACTTTCATGGGACTTTGGAAACTTTGGTTCCCCTGTACATTCCTGCTAGAGATTGCTGGTCTCTACCATGCTCTGTGCCTCAGTTTCCTCATTTGTTAGAGGCTGATACTGCTCCTCTCCTTACAGAGCTTTGAGCATTAAAAATATACCTATAAAAGAATGTATATGAGAGGGATATATATGAATTTGAACAATGGGAGTAAATTTCTTTTTGCCTATGAAGCCCTGAAAAGCAGAGGAAAACCCTTCACGAATTAAGGCCTGCAGTTTGGATGGAGTTGTATATTCAGCTGAACCCAAAGTAAAACACACAACAGCCGTGGTCTTCATTTTCTAAGGTTTACATCATTACTAGTTGATTAAGTATTATTTTAATTTTCAAACTTGTTAGCATTGCACAGATGGGTAAAAGAATCATAGGTTTCCAACTGAGCAACAAAACTGTCCATTAAAAAAACCCAAAAAACAGAGAGAGAAAGAGAGAACAAACTAAAAGGTGTCTAGTCTGATTATCCATCACATCTTCCAATTAAGTATCATCAGTCTTTAAGAGCTGGGAGAAGGAGTATTAGTGCTGAACTCTGCTACAGCCCCACTATTTGTTGAGTTTTGAAGGCAGGAGATGGAGAAATGATCTGAAGCAGAGGTACATAAGTCCTATTAAAAAACACTCAGCATTGTAAATAATTAAAAACTATCACATTAGGGACCTGCCTTCCATTTCATTCTTCCTGGAATCATGGCATATATGATGAAGTCTGTGGTCACACGGAGCAGTCAAAGTTCTCTATATAGGTTTAGCTTTTAGAAACTTTCTCTTCTAAGGGAGAATACCACATACTGAACTGGTGAATTTAGTCTCAAGAAGGGGATTCTTTGCCCTTTATTGACCAAAAAACAACTCAGCTACAGGAAAGGCTACACAGACCAGCAAAGCAAAAAAAAATCAGGCACTCACAATGCCCAGTGAAAAAAAGAAAGAAAAAAGATAGAAAAGAATCTTTCAAGGATTAAATTTTTTACCTTCCTGATCAGGAGAAGAACATCACATAACTGAAAACAAAACAAAACCAACCTGCTTTTATTATGCTACTAAGCAGTGATTGTAATCCTATTTAAAAAAAAAAAGGACACCAAGATAGACTTTTATAGATTGAATAAAAAATTATGAGTTTTAAGAAATTATTCAGTTTTTGAAAACAATTAAATTAAGATAGTAAAATAATAATTTAAGGATTTTTTTTAGTGTTTTGGTAATGCTGCAAGTAATACAATGCAATTTAGCAATGCTTTTTAAGGGATGACTCTGTAACACTGCACTTCCAGGATCTCCTAATGACTTCCCAAGCTTTTCCTAGGGTTCTCAAGTAGGTAATGTTTTGCATGAAAGTCTGGATTTGGGAAATGTCAGCATGCAGTTACATGCTCAACTGCATATGATCTAGATTTGACTATGTATACAAACACCAGGCTGATCAAAGAGTCACTCTTTTTACTGGTTAGACTGAAAAGCTGAAAACAGTTTGCTCTAAGACAAGAACAGCATTCAGCATAATTAGGTCAATCTTTGCAGAGGCATCTGCTTAACTTTAATGTTCATATTTCACTCATCCAGTTAAATCTTGAGAGTCAATTTAACTTCAGCAGGTTAATACTGTGGAATTATCACAGCATTTTCCTAGGACTGGAATACCAGTAAAACACAACTTGGCTACTTACACAGTGTGTTAAAAGGATGAATCACTTTTTCTAGGCCTATTTTTACAGGCTGGAATACACAGCAGCTCTCAAATGGATTTCCTGTGTGTATAATTTTTAAACTGATGTCTTAAGATGTGCCCAACCACTAGTACACAGATACACTTGGAAAGTGTTATTCTTTTAGAGTTTGCAGATCCTTAAACAAGGCTGAGCCTATCTAAAAGAATCTTTAACTTAATGAGAAAAGGTAAAACTAAAAAACTATTTCAGAGATTTTTTTTTGGTAACCCCTTAATTAAGAATCAATCAATCAATGAGAAACATTTCACTCTTGAGGGAGAGAAGGAATGAGAAACAAAGTACTGACAATTCATAGGAGCACCCTCTCTCAGCTAGGAAAAAAAATAACTGGGGAATTTTTAAAGGAAATAACCTGTAGTTCAGATAGGCAGCTCTTCAAAATTCTCATCTAATTTTTATTATCAAGAGCTACTTAAGCCTAGTCCAAAAGCTAGAAAAGGAGACCTATTAGCCAGCCTTTTCCTACTGCCAAAAGCTGAACTCTCTGAACTCAGAGAGTCAGAGGACTAAAGCAAGATCCCACCACAAGCACAGAAATCATGTCTAGCTCTGCATCCTCCTCTTTTTTGGCTTTCCACAAAGACAAAACCAATGAAACTGAGCTGTTGTAAATTGTTCCTTCTCCAGATAATATAATTCCTGTCCTGCTTCTAGGGGAAGGATGTGCTATTCTTGATCAATTACACTCTACTGCTGTCTATTAAACAAGATGAACAGCATGCACTGGAAGGACACCAGTCAGGAGCTTGATGTCTATTTTCCAGTCTTTTTCAATCCCAGTCACCACTGTGAGTTTTCAGGGTATGGAGGAGGACGTCACTAGATTCAGACCATTAGGCCATATGACCAACATGGGAAAGAGATTCTCATCTCGTGCACCCTAAACATCTGCAGAAGGTTATCCCCATAGAATTTATGAAAGAAAGACTACAAACATTCAGACACAAAAAGCTACATTGTGAGGCTCTGTATGACACCTTCAGCAGCCTGTTGAACGTGCAGTGTTTTTCCTCACCACAGTTTTTCTGCAGACTGCAACCTCTGGCTCATCCCTCTGAGAAGCACTGCTGGCCCCAAGCAACCAGCCCCTGAGGCTGCTCAGGTGCATCCTCATAACACAGCTTCAGGAGGCTGACAGCCCCTTCTCAGTCAAAAGCAGAAGCTGGTTTTTATTTGTCTTTTTTTAACTTCAGTAGCAGTTAATGGGGGAAGAAAAAGTTTTTGACACCTATTTTCTAGTGTACATCAGAGCTTTTCAGAGCCTTCAAAAAAATCAACAATATCGGGGCATAGTCAAGCCTTCCAGCTCATGGTTTTGATTCTCGAGCAGGTGTAACCCTTTGGATTCCCAGCTGACAAGAATGTTCCCTTTGGCTAGCTGAAAAATATATTAAAAATGTCAGTACCCAAGGAAACAAGAAAACTTGCTGTGGTCTACAGGAAGATTGCTTCCTAAAGTATGCGGTGTCTGACAATTTAAATACCTTCATTAACTGACACACAAACATGGAAGTTAATATTTTTTGTTTCTGTGTCTAGACTAGGAAACTCAGTATGTGTTGCAGCTTGGTTTCTGCAGGTGAGTAAAGTGATACAGATCTAGACTGCCAGAGAACTTTGCTGTTTCAGAGAAATAAAGTCAGCTAAGGAACATGGAGCTCCCTGTACTTTCTGATGTGTAAACTTTAAAGCTTCTTCTGCTACAGACCTTTATTTCTTACTGGTTTTATTTGCTTCCACTGCTGGGAAGTATGTTTAAATAGCACAGAGATACTCTATTTTTCCAGGGAGCTGTTCACAGTATGAACACCTGCTATCTTTTAGTCAGTATTTCTTAAAAAATTTAGGGAAAAATTGGTTCCAACAAATAAAATTTAATCTAGAAAAGAGTGTGTTGACTTAGAGATGTATTAACTTAGTGAGATTAATGTGGTTTTGGTCACAAAACAGTGCTGTAATGTTGTTTTGAAATAAGTTTTCAAATCCTTTTAGGAAAGTATTTGTTTTCCTTAGGCAAGAGCCCTGATAACTCAGGAACAGTCCAAAATCAATGTGAATGTCTTAGCGAAGTTTGTCATTAATGCAGCACATCTTGCCAACTTAAAAAAATAAAAGCCATAGTCTCCAAAGGTGGTAATAAAGTAAAGTCCAAGGAGGGGATTCACTTAAGTATCTCAATAGAAAATATTATTTGCTTATTCATTTTTAAAAAGTGGTTTTTTTTCTAATGCTTGCATTTATCAAATGCTAAACAGAAATTTTGGGAATACACTATTAAGCACTTATGGCAGTAACTTTGGTGCTGTTACAGAACCATTGAGGTTAAGATGACTTTCACATTGATTCAGGCTGAGAAATGAGAAAAACAACACAGAAGTCTGGAGGAACTGAAGAGGTTATATCAGAGGATCTAAACACGGGAGTGAAATATCAACTAAGCTATTAGCAAATGTTAATGTATGAATTGTTCATGGTAAAGGACGTTGGGTTTGGAAGAAGACACTTTTCTTCAAAAGCAAAACATGTGGCTGGACTACCAAGTGCTTTAAGAGAAGCTTTTGCTGTGACCATAAATACCACACATCTCAAGTCCACAACTTATAGTTTAGTTAAACCAAATCCAAACCAGATAATAGGCAAACAAAAGACAACTAAGAAACATTTCTTCATTTTCCATGGGTATTGCATTTGGCAATACTGGCTATACTAAGATTAGTTTTCCTTGGCGTAAGCCAAAATGTGATGAACTTTTAAAATGTTATCTTTTGCTGTTCAGGCAAACTACAATCCAGATTAATATGCAAATATCTATTTACTTAGGATCAGTTTTTATAGACAGAATAGATAACATGGCAAAACATATGTCAATATGGATAAAGTGAGCTTTTTTGGGTTTCTTTGGGCATATGGATCAGGTTAATCTTGATGCTATTTACATAATATGTTGTTTCCTCCAAAGGTAAGCTTAGATTTAGAACTTGATCTTTAATTTAAAGTTTTCCCATGACTTTTCATTCTGCAACAGTGCCTCAGACACCAGGTTTCAGTAGTATCTGACAAATAAGTTTGTTTTAAATTAAGGTTTTCTACTCTAACTAACAAAGAATATGGAAACTTTAATTCTTTAGCGTGGTATGAGAATGTTCTATAGCTCCGAGTTGGTTGGCTTAGAGTGAGCCCAGGCAGGCTTTGTTGATTATATGAATCCAAATATATGGAACCAAAAATGACAAAAATAAAAAATACATTTCCAGTTTGAAAATCCAAGGGAAGTCACAAGTTGTGCTTCCTTTGTGCTCAGCCCTCTTTTCAAAGCTGTCTGATTAGGTGAGAGCACAGATTATAGAGCTGATATGACCTCTCTACTATCATCCTTAAACACTGGGAATCAAAAAGATGTTTTCCCTCAGTTCCTGCAAAAAATATTTGCCTTTGCCCAGGTTTTGAGGAAAGGGCATACAGCTGTCAGAAACTGAAGGGCAGTTACCACATAAGACAAAGCAGAGAAATAATCACACAGAACTAAAGCAATGTTTCTTCCTTTTTTACATGACAGAAAAAAGACCTATTTCTCTGCAGTCTTCAGGTATTAAGTTCCACACCCCTGGTTCCTGCAAATCAGTAATTGTCAGGGACTATATCAGCAAATAAACCCTTCAAATATAGACAGCAAAATGTTCATTTCAACACTTTATAGGTGATAGGGGTAGTTTATAATCCATGTATCTTATTCATGTATTCATTTCTTGTCTTCTCTTACCCTCTCAGACTGCAATACTAGAGCAGACACATAGGCTAGTTATTTTACTCAAGCTCGGTAGTAATGTTAAATTAAATAGAAGAAGAGATAAATAGGCCATCAGAGTATGATCTCAGTCATATGATGATTATTATTATGAAGCAAGGGAGTTAATTCTGTATGAAACCAAGGTCCCTTGGAAAAAAACCCTATCCAAGTCCAGCTTAGCAAAGTAGTGATGTTAACAAGATTAAAAAGGTGTGTTAGATTTACAGGACAAAAAATTGTGTGAATAGCAGAATCTCTGACTACATATCCTCTGCTACCAAACTTTATGCTTGTTGCTGCTATAGAGGAATACATTTTATATGTGTTCACAATTGTGGCTGAAATGTGAAAGCCCTGAGCTTCCTTCAAACAAAACAGTAATTTCTAAGTGCAAGAAACCTTGCTTGTGTGTCAAAATGCATGAGTCTTGTCAACTAAAAGCAAGCTCAGTTTGATGAGATTTTTCAAGTAGATATAAGAGCTTCACAGAAATAACAGGAGGGAGCAAAAATAATTCAGTATATACAATACACCTTTTAGGGGATTCCTTGTCTGTGGTTTCCTTAACACCTTTTTTCTCTTAGCAGCTTTGCCTTGTTAATGACTGAATAAATCAAGTAATGTTTACCGATGGCAGATAACATGAAACTAAACACTAAGTCACTTGTCATTTTGGTGACTAAAAAATAAGAAAAAAACCCAAAGGAGCAACTAGACAAAATCACCTCACACAAACAGCAGAGATCTCAAATGTGACTGGCACTGTGCAACAAGCAATAAAGTGAATGAGACTTTATAACATCAGAGTCAGATATCAAAGTTCAGAGCTTTTTATAGTGGATACACATTGATGCCTCTTTTATAGGATAGCAGATCTGCAGTACAGGCTCCTTTACTGAGACATTTCCCTTTTCTCCTGTGTGTTAAGAGACACATGAAATCAGCCATTTTGTTTCAAGTCATGGTCCCAAGCAAGGTCATTTGTTGGCAAAGTCTAATGAAAAGCAATTAGCTCCTAGCAATATAAACCTTTAATCATATGAACAATGCCTAACCAATGTGTCTATAATCTGTTGGAGCAGAATGCAATGCAAAAACTCAATACTCAAGTACTAACTTTCCTTTTTAATGAATGTCAAATCCTGGCCCTCTTTAAAGTTTAAGGCCCATGTTAATTTTAACACACATGTTTCTGTGAAATGCCTGAGACAAGCACTGTAAAGTCAATGGAATTATACTTTTGATTACAGGCTCTTGACTAGGGCAGTAAACTTCTATGATACAAGTCTTGCAAGGATTTGTGTACTGTCCCTAATGAGACATTCAGCGTTATAAGTTCAGGGAAAGGCTCAGTATTTTTCCCCTTTTCTGATTTATCAGTTTTTTGACATAGTAGCAAGATTTTTAGTAACAATAATGTTCTAAAACCCACTAGAGTTCTACACACAAGAGGGACTTTGTACAGTACTTATAGTTTGAAATTTTGCTTTTGAGTTTAACCATGAATCTCTGATAACTTAAAATAAGATCTAGACTCCCACGCTCACCAGCTGAAGTTGTATTTCTTCACAGAAGCAGTTTTGCTTCTGAAATGATAAAAGAATATTCCCTGATACCATCTCAGCTGATCCCCTATTTCCTCAGCATTCTAAAGAGCAAGAACAATCATGCACAGGAGATCATACAGTTTTGGGTACATCTCTTAAGATTGCATACAACACCTCTGAACATCAGGGGTTTTTTTCATCATGCAGACAACTGTTCATCAGCAACTGGACTGAAATAATCAGTCTTGTCTCATGTGCCACACATTGCACAACTGAACGGGCAATGGCTGAACAGTTTTCAACTCCTGTTGAGGGAATCTACTTTAAAAAGATGGTTCATTAAATAACAAATTTCTCATCTATGCTCTTCTGGTTTTCCATCATGAAGGATTCAGCTTCAGCATTTACTTGACAATCAGTTGATTGATCATCAGTTTTGTCCAGTGTAATTGAGGAAGTCTGAGTTCATTTGAGTTCAGCTGCACGACTGCATTCACTTTCACCAATTGTATTATATTTGTGTGGCAAGGTTTTGGAGTGGGGAAGGCTTCTCTTTTGTGAGAAGAGGACAGAAACCTCACCTGTCTGATACAACCAGTGCCAGCCAGCTGCAAGACAGACCCACTTCTGGGCAAGGCTGAGCCCTCAGCAACAGCAGCATTGACCCTGGGGTAATGTGTTTAAGAAGGGTAAAATAATCCCTGAGTGAAAACAAACACAAAGAGGAGAAAGAATACATGAGAGTAACAGCTCTGTAGTCCCCAAGGTGAGTGATGGAGGGAGAGGAGGTGCTCCAGGGGCCAGAGCCGAGGCCGTGCTGCAATCAATGGTGAAGACCATGGTGAGGAAGGAGGTGCATGGAGGACCTCATACAGAGCAGGTGGATGACCAAGGAAGCTGTGACCCTGTGGCAGTGGAGCAGGCTGCTGGCAGGACATGTGGAGCCATGGAAAGAGGAGGAGCAGGCTTGCTGGCAGGACTTGAGATCTGTGCGGGATCCATGCTGGAACAGCCTTTTCCTGAAGACCTGCAGCCTGTGCAAAGATATTCACACTGGAGCAGTTCATGAAGAGCTACAGCCTGTGAGGAGGACTGCTGTTGGAGAAGCTTGTGAGGGACTGTCTCCCTTGAGAAGGACCACACACTGGAGCAGGCAAAGAGTGTGAGGAGGAAGCAGCAACAGAGATGTTTGATCAACTGGCCATGGCCCCTATTCCCCATCTCACTGTGCCACTTGGAGAGAGGAGGTAGGGAAATATTACGAGTAAAGCTGAATCCAGAAAGGGGGAAGAAGTGGGCATAAAGTGTTTTAGGTTTGTGTTTATTTCTCATTATCTTAGTCTTATTTGATTGGAAATAAAGGTAATTAATTTCCCCAAGTTGAGTTTGTTTGTTTGAGATGGTACTAGGTGAGTGACCTCCCTGGCCTTATTTCAACCACAATATCTTCTTTTACTCTCCACAGTCCAGCTGAGAGGAGTGATAAGGTGGCTATGAAAGGTACCTGGAATCCAGCCAAATTCAAAAGATCACATCAATGCATTCCCTTCACTAATATTCACTACCTTTTTTAATATTCTCTAAGTCTTAAATATTTCCATGTTCAGTTGGAATAATAAGATGGGTTGCAAAGAAAATATTCTCTTATATATTTTTGCTCTTCTAATAAGAGTAACTGGGAGATCTCACTGTAAAGAGGCCTTCAAAATGGTCAGCAATGCAGACCTGGAGGAATGATTCTGTACCAGTCTGGAATTTTAACATGCCACCTGCAAACAGCCCAATCCCAGATACCAAATCTACTTGTGTTAAATATAACATAACTCCACTAGTGTTTTCATGGATGGTGGGTAATATTTAGTCTGCAGGCTCTTAAGCAGCAGCAACTGAAAAGGAAGGCTACAGCCAATTTTGTTCTTCCTACAGCTGACAGTTTTATGTGCTCTCCAGTTTTTGATGAACAGCAGAATTTCCTTTTTTCCTCCTTTCATCTCTATTCATATGTCAACTTTTGAGCTCAATGCTGAAAAATGTCACTTGTCTTATCCAGACTCTAGTAATACTTTCATATTGGCTTCAGGCAGTTATAGCGATGCTGTTTAAATGAATATTGACTTAGCTACAACACAGACACAGCTTTCAGTTTCTCCACAGTTTTGCACTCTCTGATGACACTATTCACTGCTTACAGTCTTAAGTCATCTCTCAAAGGCTACATTACACACACATGGCAGAGCTGAAGATGAATGTTTACTGCAAATATCCCTTTGTCTGAATAATGTTTTTCATTTTAAAATCTCAAGCTGCTGTATCATATATTAGATTGATTAGGCAATAAGAAAAAAAATCTCCTCATGTTTTACTATTTCATAAATTTTCAACACATATTCTGATACTGAAACAAATTATGTCACTCATTCTGTCAGGGTAACTACTCATCATACTCCTCCTCATATTGTTCTACCCTTTTTTCTGACTACAGGCTAGACATAAGATGGACACTCCATTAAACTACCATTGCTTTTGAGGTACTGAGATTCCTGAAGGAAATCTGTCTCACTGAAATACCTTAGTGTTAGCTTCTTCCAGCAGCACTCATGCTTACAGTTTTAGAGTGAGTTTGGGTTTTGGTTGTCTTGGGGCTTTTTTGCCTCTAATAAGTAAGTTGCTTTGGGAATAACAGAACGTCATTTCATTTTGTTTTGGTACAAAGCACTCAGCTAGTGAAGTTCACAGTTGAGCTGACAGCTATATTATTTCTTCTTCCTCACCACACCTTTTGGTCTTAACAGTGGTCTCCAAAAGTAAAGACTGTGCTGTCAAGTGGCAGTTAAGTAAACATCATCTTTGGAAATGAGAAATTTCAAGATGAGTAGCCAATGGCAAAGACAACTTTCTCAGAAGTCTGCAGACTATGCACACTCTGTCTGTGTACAGGGACACTTGCACATCAGGAGGCACTTCACTGCTTGCCAATATTTCCTTCCACTCCAGCCCTCTGCACCAATTAATATCATCATCAGATCTACAGCACTAATTATTTAAAATTAATACTATAATTAATATTCCTGAAAACATTTGTGACAACAGTCTGTAAAAAGCCATTTGTGCCATATTGTTTGCTCACATTCATAAAGCTCCACTCTTTTGATAGATAACAAAAGTATCACTATCTATCTATATAAAGTGGATAAAATAAAAAATGTAATATTTCCACATGGCAACATCAAATACAAGCTTCAGTCAGTCACAAGGATCATTCTTTAGCCTAATAATCTCAAATAATTAATCTTTTCATGGCTGAAAAAGTCACTTACTGTCATTTCAAGATTGTAGGTGACTTTTTGTTTTTTTCTAAGCATTTATATGGTCTGATAGTAGTAAATATTACCACCCACACTCACAACTTGCTTTCTAAACCAGAGCAGCATTGGCACCAAACAAGTTTTACTATTCCACATTTCATAAGTAAAATGTAGTATTCAACTGTATTCTTACATCATTGTCTGAACATGGATTTCAGAAGTATCATGTAGATTACACTTGTTTTTAATTAAAGCTGAATAAAGTTTACTTTATAAAAATGCCTCTTGCTTGATTGGGAATAAAACTTGGAGTCCTCAGAGGATGGCTCTTGACCCTAGATCACTGTGACTGCATACAGACCAATTGGTTTTGGATATATATTAAATCTCTTCCCTGATTAGTCTTTAAGTGTATAATTAAATAAAATTCTTTGTCATACAAATTTGTTTCTGAGATAACCTCCTCACAAACTTATTGCTGCATTTTTTATAATGTAGCAGCCAATTTTGATTACAAAGACAACCTTTGCAAAACTCCAAGGTCATCTTGTGTAGTCAGATTGAAACCGTAAATTGCTCCTAAGTTAAATCCTTCAGGTCTTACTCCTGTAAGATCCTTTGATTAACTTCAATGGCAATTTTTCACAGTTTGAGATTTTGTTAAAACAATTGCTTATGCTAAAAAAAAAAAAAAAAAAGAAAGTCCATATGCCTTTCCAGCTAATTCAGCAGTATTCCTGGCATATGAAAAATATGCTGGAAGGGCTGCCCATGCTGCCATTACATCTTTGAATGCTCCTGGGCTTTTCAGGCTGTAACAGTTCCCATACTGACAATTATTAATGACATCTTGAAGAATTCTACAACTATTCCATTAGGGAAAATCAAGTGTCATCAAAGGATTTCCAATTATTCCTCTTCTTCTATTATACAAAGATGCCTGTCAGTGGGGGATACATATAGGTCTTCTACAGTCAGATGATAGGACTTAATATAGGGACATTTTTATAACAAGGGAATCAGAAAGAGGTTGGGCAGATTTTTCATTTTATTCTGTGTTAACCACTACAAAAAGAACATTTTTTCTCCTTTTTTTTTTTTTTTTTACTAAAGGAGCGAAAAACACATAAACTCCATAAATCTAATAGAGGTGGTCATACATATTTTCTCTGTCAGCCTGAAGATTATCTTTTTCTAAAATTTCCTCATGAATTGCTGAAGGTACAAAGCAAGAATAAAAAAGAGCAAATAGAATATCAGTACAAGGTGATTATGGCCAGGGGAGATGTCAGAAGGAGCTTCCTTATCTTCCTTTTCCCATTATTTACTTACTCATACTGCAATAACCATTTCCCTATTGATGAGCTTGTCTCCTTCATATCCAAGCTAAAACACCGTACAGAATACTGTAACTCACATAATATAGATGCTGCAAACCTGGCTTTGATATGGAAGAATCCCAGGCTAAACTACTATAACTTAAGATATTATTTCCTTAAATATAAACAGTTTAATCTTGAGGACAGATATGCAGTATTTTTGAGCATAAATATCAAGTTCTTACACAGTATTATAATTTATAATAAAGTTTCTTGGTTCAAGTTACTGGAAAATATGACATTAATAATATAATTAACTGGAAAAACCCTCTGAAGGACTTTTATAAAAATTATTTACACTTTTCAGAAATCAGTTTTAGAGACTGATCATTGTCTTCTTTTACAGTTACCACCTTTATCTAAAATGAAAAAAAAAACCAACAGCTTTCTTCATCTTTAGCAGTACCAAATATAAATCATCCCTTTGTTCCTCAAAACCAGTCTATCAAAACCATTATGAAATCAAAGGACATTTTTTGGCTTTTCCATTAGTGGAGTTCATTTTGTTCATCCCAGCACATTTTCACCTGTCTTCTAAATCAGCTGAATTTTTTTCAGGGGTGGAGAAGAACAAAATTGGTCTACAGGAAAGGAGAAGTACCAATGTGCACATTTTTCATCCTTTCATTTAGAAAACAAGGTGGAAAAATATGAACTCTTATAAAGCCTGTTTTTTTCCATGAAATTTTCAGGCACAGGGCAAATAATCATGTTGAAGAGTAAAGAGTTCTGCCCAGAAACCCCAGTGCATCAGCAGTCTCCCAGTCGTAGGCGTACCAAAAGGAGTCAAGATTAGATCTTCCGTGATGATTTTCAAGATCGATTTTTTCTAGGAGGGAATGTTTTTATTGTGTTGCTGTCAGCACTGTCTGCTGAAAAGCAGTTTAGATTGTCCTTGGCTCTTTTAATTCTTTCCTCTCTTGCAGTTATTCTTGCCACTGTATCAGCCAAGGTCACGTAAACTGTTTATATATCCTCTTTAATTGAAGGCACAAGACACATTAAATGGGAGACATTACTTTCTTTTGATAGTTCCAGCTAAGATCACTGGAAGGGCCATGGTTTTGATTTAGTCTTTTCTTATGTTCATTTCTGACTAAGCTGCTGTGTGTATTAAGATCACTGCTGATGCAAACACTCCATATCTGAAAAAAACAATCCATATCATCTGAGGTCTGCAATTGATTCTCAGGATGAGAACCTCAATGCTGAGTAGAATGCAAATGGTTGATTACTAGATCCCTAGAGAAATAGTACACGGAGCTCTTTCCTCCCCATTTACACACGAGTGTACCTAAGATCACACCAATACATGGACAGACTGTGATAAAAACTGACTGCACCAAGCATTTTGACAGCCATGGACATGTGATGGCAGCATGCCATAGCACCATCTTCTCCTGGCATAGTATGCTCCAGTTTTTCCATTATGTTATCCCAGGTGAGAAAGAAACTGCATACACACATTTTGTTATTTCAACAAAAGACTCAATAGGTTGAGTTAAATAAAGAATTTAAATTAATTAAGAACTAAAGATACAATTAGAGACCTATCATTTTTGAAAATAAGTTGGTTAAAATTTTACACCATACTTTGCCAGAGACTTAATCTCTTAAACAGAAAAATGGTAAAAAAACCTGTCAGTAGAAAGGACAAGCTTAAAAAATGCAATACATTCCACTTGTAAATAAACTGTGAATATAAGCACCCTCTCCACCCCACTCTATCTTTGACAATCTAATAGCACAGGGTACCACTCACTGATATTCTCCCAGCTTCCACAGACAGCTATGTATGTCTGATATGCATATATCAGCTATATGTCTGATATGCAGGTAGGCCAGTGTTCATCAAACACATATGCCTAAACTTTACAGAATAAAGGGTTCAGCTAGTTAAGGAAGAAGGGAAAAGCAATGGAAAATAAAGGCACTAGCAGCCCCAACCCTATCAAAACAACAATAAAAAATACCCTTATCATATATTTCAAAGAACATTCAATAGCTGTTATTCACACACACTTCTCAGAAAGGCTTGATTTATCTACAAAATGATCCTGGAATTTGCCATGTTTTCTCCTAAACTGAGATGTCTGTGTTGTCTCAGTGGAGAATGTTTCAAAGCCTAAAGGGTATATTATATCAGAAAGAAAAAGGGTGAGAGAGTAAAGCAATGACCACCTTAGAACCAGATATACCAGAGCCATGGAAATGGTGCTCTACACTGGAGCAAGATTTTCCCAGAGCCAGCTATACTCCACACAGCTTTGCATTTACCTTCCAGAGCATCCTCAAGTTCCAAGGAAGTCTACCTGTGTACACTGACACCACCTGTTCTCTGAGAGTGTGTCCATGGCTAGTGAAGTGTACCCTCAGTTCAGCTCTTGAAGCAGCCTTGAGCTGGTCTGTGTGGAGCTCAGCAGGCCCCGAGAAACCCTCCTGATAATCAAGGTAACACTGGCACAGCTCACCTCTGCCAAGGTCCTGCTGACAGATCCATGCTGCTGCTGTTTCACAACCTACTGCAGCCTCTGCTCTGAGACATCCTCTGCTCTGAGACATGCTTGAGTTTTCTTTACATCTCTTTTACCTGAAAACTAATCAGTCTTTAAGTTTCATATCATACCTACTTGTACATGTTCTGACCACTGTTTCCTCAAAATTTATTGTGAGTCAACTTCTGAACATCACAGAACTGTTGGGAAGGACTTTTAAAGGTCATCTACTCCAACTCTCCTGCAAAGGCCAAGGACATCTTCAGCTAGATCACATTGCTCTAACCTGACCATGAATACTTCTGAGGATGGAACCTCTCTCAACAACCAGTTCCATCACAAAAATTTAGTGTTTATATCTAATCTGAATTGAACCTCTTCCATTTAAAAACCAATTCCTGTTTTAGTGCCACAGAACCTGTTAAAAGATCAGGTCCTGTCTTTCTTATAAGCCTCCTTTAAATACTGGAAGGGGCACCCGGAGCATTCTCTTCTCCAGTCTGAACCACCTCAACTGTCTCAGCCTTTCCTTACAGGAAAGCTGTTCCAGCTCCCCATAACTTATGTGGCTCTCCTCTGCATCCACTGTAACTGGTCCATTTTTTTCTTATATTGAGGAAAACAGAACAGGGTACATGACTTCAGGTGGGGTCTCACCAGAGTGAAGGGGGGCACCTCCCTCACCCTGCTGGCCATGCTGCTTTTGATGCAGCCCAGGATGCTTTTTGTCTTTCTGGGCAGTGAGCACACATTGCTGAGCCATGGACAGATTTTCATCCATTAGCATTCTCAAGTCCTTCTCAGCAGGGCTGATCTCAATCTCTTCATCCTCCAGCCTCTACTGAGGGGTAGCAAGCTGGGGTTTGTAGACTTTTATGGTGAACCTCAACAGTCAGCAGAAATGAGTGTGCCTGTTTATTTCAACTATTTTTTCCCTGGTTTATTTTTTCCTGTTATTCCAGAGAAGCATCAAGAAAAGTAGGAAAGTGGACAAGGATATTAAAACAGAAATAATATAAACCAGAAATAATATAAAACAGAAATTTTAATAAGGATATTAAAACAGAAATATATAAAAAGAATATAAAACAGAAAAACAGAATAAAACCAGAAACTAAAACTTTAGTTTTAGTACAGGAAAAAAGTACTTTGTTTCATCAGCTCTCCTTATCATTAGTATTTAATAGGGGCACAAGTGATGTTCCTGATCAGGCTGCTGCAATTTCTCCATCCTAGAACAATCTTTGAAGAAGATGAAGCAGAGCATGACTCTTGTTCTAGCGCTTTTAACCCCTGGATGCCACTCTAAACTGCTACATAGATCTGCTGCTTTACTGAAAATTGCTAATGCATAAATGGTAACACATAAATTGCTCTAAGGGTTAACATTTCATGAGTTCTTAGTAGGTGTTACAAAGTTTTGTCAGTATAAACGAAGCGAAGGTCTCATTAAGATCTAAATTTGGCTTGGCTTTATTCAAACTGGCATATTTAATCAGCATCACCCCAAGGCATTCAGGAACCAGAACTTGCTGTGCAGGAAGACTTTGGCACAGTGTTTGCTGTGTGGGATGGGTTATTATGCCTGCAGAAAAATCTGGCTGGAAGAAACTCGGGTCATTGACAAAGAAGGATGGTTTGGCACAACATGAAGAACAGAAGTACATAACCTTGAGAGAAAGATGGTGAGGGTTGTTGAGAGTGTCGTTGGTGGGAGAAGAAAACAACAGTTTTGGGAAGGAAAAGTCATCCTGTATATGAAAAAACTACACTTCTTCAGAAGCAATGGCAACTGTATTCTGATGGGGTAGTGCAGGAAAGCACCCATTCAGATAACCCTGTGTACTGGGTTTAAGTGATGAGGTTTTGGAGTGTTGGGAAGGGCACAGGGTTGGCTTGTGTGAGAACATGCCAGAAGTTTCCTCCATGTTTGACATCACCAACACCAGATGGCTTCAGAAACCCTCTGCTGGCCAAGGCTGAGCCCATCAGCAATGGTAGCAGCTCCTCTGGGATAATGTAAGATAATGCAAGAAGAGGGAAAGACAGTTATTGCATAAGAAAGTGCAGCCAGAGACAAGAACAATAAGCACATGCATGAAAAACAGCTCTGAGAGTCAGGAGAGAGGGAGGGGCAGGGGATGCTCCAGCTGCTGGAACAGGGATTCCTCTACAGCCCAAGGTGAAGCCCATGGTGAGGAAACTATGCCCCCACAGCCCATGGAGGTCTGTGATAGAGCAAATGGCCACCTGTAGCCCATGGAATTGTTCATGTCAGGGCAGGTGGGTGCCCAAAGGAAGCTGTGACCCCGTGGGAAGCCCATACTCTGGCAGGTTTCTGTCAGGACCTGTGGACCTGCAGGGCTCCCAAACTGGAACAATCTATTCCTGAAGGACTGTACCCCATGGCAGGGACCCTCAGTGGAGAGGTTCATGCAGTATGTGGGAAGAACCCATGTAGAAGAAGTTTGTGGAAAACTGTGTGAGGAGTAGGAGAAATGTGCTGGAGTAGGTGAAGAGTGTGAGGTGTCATCCCTCTGAGAAGGAGGGAGCAGCAGAGACAATGTGTGATTCTGTGAATGCAGCCCCCATCCATCATGCTCTTGTGTCAATAAGAGGGTAAGGTAGAAAATTTGAGAGTTAAGTTCAGTTAAGTCGAGGAAAAAGGGAGGGGTGGAGAAGGTGTTTTGAGAATCTGTTTTATTTCTTGTTATCCTAGTCTGATTGGTAACAAATTCAATTAACTTCCCCAGGCTGAGACTGTTTTGCTAAAGATGGTAACTGGTGTGTGATCTCTCCCTGCACTTACATTGACCCAGTGCCTTTCATTTTATCTTCTCTGCCCTGTTCAGCTGAGGAGGGAAGTGATAGAGCATCTTGCTAGGCACCAGGTGTCCAGCCAGGATCAATTCACCACACCATGTAGGGGTGAAAACTACACAGCAGATCAGACTCCTGGTGTCAGAACCCATCACCAATTCCCACACACTTTTCTCCACTTTGTGTAGAAAAAGCAGTTTTAGAGAAATGTGTTGCAACCATGCCCCTAAACACACATATGATCATTTGACCTGATAGAAAGTCCCTTTCCAGTCCCAAACTCTAAAGTCAAGCAGAGTCCAGAACACAAAGCTCTGAGTATCTCTTTTCCTTGGGTTTTTTAAAAAACCCTTAATAACGCAAGCTGTAGGTATGTTTTTAAGACTATACTGTTCACTAAATGCAATAAACATTTCTATTATCAACAAGGTTCACAAGCACAGTATTGATTGAATATATCAAGTTCTTCTTTGGTTATTAATTCACTTCACTTTGACACAGATGACCCATCTTTTATGTTTATATGTAAGAATAAAGATGAAGCCTTGGCTGGCCTTGCTGCAGAAAAATTTACTGAGGTGAAGCTCACAAAGCACTTTGCTAAACATCCATTCTGCTGGTGTTTATTTAGTGAGACATGGGGACTTCTGGCCTCCAGCAGGTCTTTTAGGCACTCCACCTCTGTTGTACTATTTGTTTGTCATGGAGAAAAAAAATGTAACTCTCAATGGTAGCTCAGAAGGTTCCTCCTAGACTTTCCATAAACTATTGAAATAGTTTGGCTTCCCTCATTTTAGATACTGGCACTTCTCACATGGCAAATATCAGCATGTAGCTTGAGCTATTTGCCAAGAGTAACTTCTCGAAAGATCCTCCACTAGGCCAATTCAATTGTCTCTTTTTACTCTTTACCAGTACTGAAACTCTGGTTTGGAATTACAGCAAAGCCTGGTGAGATCTGCTCTCTGGACATGTGTTTAGCAGTTAGATATTAGCAGTGGCTTGCAAACTGCTCCCTCATCTGCCACAGCAGTACTTCAGCTGGTGCTTTGCTAGTGTGCCAGGATATTCCTGGACTGAGCTGCCACAGATGTCTCTGCTGAACCTTCAGTGTTACTGTGTCTGCTAAGATGATATCTATGTCTCAATAACAACTCAAACTGGGGCCAAACATTTCCACAAATTCCCTTTCCTACCCTCTTTTCTCCCTGCTGTTTGACCTCAATCAGGGTGGTGAGTATCTTTTACAGGAAGGAGAAAGGCTTTTTATCAGTAGGAATTTCTGTATATTTTATCAGCTGTGGGATTTTCTTAATTTCTCTGTGGTTCCAGTGTTTCAGAAACACATCATGTACCCAGTTTCCTGCTCATTCCTAGCTTTCTGAAACTTCTAAAACTGGGGACAGGTTTTTCTCAGGTTGGTTTTTGCTTACAATTAGTTCCACCCTCCAACACTGAATGAAAATATACATCAGTTTTAAGGAAGTGCTGTCATATTAAATCTCATATTTCTGCTTATGTTGGAGGAATAGTAAATTAATATGGAAGCATACAACTGTCCCCTTATACTATGTGTTATCCAAGCAAACTGGAAAACATCTTAAACAACTGTATGTACATTTAGGTAGACTGTTGGATAGAGGAAAAGACAAGGAAAGGCAGAATAGATGTAGAAAGACAAACTGGCTTTAAACAATAGTAAATCAGCAGATCTGTGGCAAGTTCAGGAGAAAGCAGAAGTCAAATTCTTTGCTCACCATGCAGTGCCCTCCGCAACAAAGCCCAAAAGTTCAGTGCATGCACTGAAGAATCTCCCGAAGCATTTTATTCTAAACTTTTACATTTTTCTGTATTAAAAATGCCAACACAGGGTGTTTAGTTCCCATTCCTCTGTGACAAACCATTCTCTCATCCTCAACATTGCTCTTACACTACTGGCATTACAATCCTAGAAAATGGTTACAACAGAAGGGGCAAACGCCAAAACCAGTCAGGTATAACATTCTCCAGGTAAAGCACCACATGAGAATTCATCCTTTTCCAAAATCTGGCTCACTGTCTTTAAATTAATCCATTTTCTACAATATATAAACTTATTTAATCCTAGTTCTTCAGCACTGGTGATAATATTTAATGTGATGATATATTTTAAGTCCCTTATTCCACAGTTCCATCTAAGAAGATGTTAAACATCTCTCTTACATTGGTGTAGCAGGGAGCAACCTTGGCATAATTTTTCTAATACACAGAGTTTACTCTTTGCACTGGATCTGAGATTCATCATAACACCAATCTGGAATTCACAGTTCAATTAATTTTTCATTTTATTTTAATGACCTTTCTGGAAAGCAACTCACTAGCATTTGTTTTATTATTATTATAATCTTCCTGCTTGGCTTCCCCAATCAAAACACATTACAAGACAATTTATTCTCTCTTCATGATTTAGATATGGTTTAATGGCAATAAATGAAACATTATATTATGAGAACAATCCTCCTTAATAAACAGATTAAATTCTTAGACATCCAGATTCAGAAAATACTCTATCTCTTACTCTAACACCTCCACATTCATAGAAGATTCCACTTACAATAAAATCTGTCACATGTGAAACTGTCAAATATGGTTGCATAAATTAGTAGGTGAGCATTCTTGTGAGCACAGAATTGAAAGAGTAGAATTTCACTTCTACCTTTCTTTCTTTAGCTTGTCAAGGGCTATTTAGGAATGAAACCTTCTGTCCACAAAAGAAAATATCTACATATAAATCTGGAATTGTAGGAGATAAACCCCTGACTTTCTGGGAGACTAGTCTGTCTCAACAAACTTCCACCCACAAAACTTGTTTTTGAATATTTAAAAGGGTGCTTTCTAGTTTGAATGAATAATTGAAATGCAAAGATGAGGCTAAATCCTGCAATTTAAAGATCCACAGCACAAGGACATCCAGAATCTGCCCTAACTCCGTGCAACTTGAGGCCCTCTTGAAACTCAAGGCAGCAAGTATTTGTGCATTTATCTAGGGAATGCAAACCCCAACTTTACAGCATCTGAAGTTACTTGTCATCAATGACTATTAACCACCCTTGCTGGGCTGATGGAGTCAGTAAGATGTGGCTTGCACAGCAATCTGATGTCCAGCAGACCAAGACAAGAGCCATCCACAGATCAAGTAGCTCTCAGACAACATAGGAGAGGAACGTGGTCTGATTCTTCCTGACAAAATTGCTTGATGATTGCAAAGTACTTTGTATGCTTTCTGCCTTCTAGAAGACATTGAGAACACTTACTAAATAATACATGCACAAGTACAGCAGATGTCTGTCCCTTTCCAAACAGCATCCTCCTTACTGAAGCTGTGATAAAAGATGAAAGTGTTTAAATCAGAAAAGACTGAATGAAAGAGTTCCTACGAAATGAAAGATACAGACACATATACACAAATGTGTATATGGTTTAATGGTAGCTTCTAGTCAATTAACTAGAAAGGTAGTGCACTAAAACTGTCCCTAAAGTGGTTTATAGAATTGGCAAAGACTGATGAACCCTGGAGTAAGAGATACTGCCAAGCCACTTGAAGCATACTTGAACATGTATGTGTGTAATAGTTGTAATAAAGGGCACCATCTCCCCACCTATAACTCACTTTAGAGCTTGCTAAGGCATTTTCCAGAAAGTCTTAAAACTCAAGAAAGCTCAATGTTTATAACAAGTCATGTTTGACCCCAGCATTGCCAGACTCTTAAGAGAAAAGTCAGGAGAGCCTAACCCAGGGAGCTCTCCTCTGCAGATCTGAGCATGCACAGGACTGACCCCTCACCTCCTGCTCTGCCTTTCTCAAACACCAGCTATTCTACTTGTTTTCTCCAGGTGAAACCAAGAAGATCTGAGTTTCAGCTTGGAGTGCTGAATGGGGCCTCTCACACAGGCAGGTGTTAATTTGTTCAAATTAAGGAATATTAAGTCATCAGAATATCCTGGCTTGTTTTCACTATAGTTCAGAAAAGCTGTGTCTAAATTCTATAATTCTGCTCTTAAGGTCCTGCTATGTAGCTTTTCAACTACATATTTTCCCTCAAATTTGAGATGCTATTGGAGCAAACGACCAGAAAACAAATCTGAGAGGATTTACCTCCAGCTACAGGTAAAAGCAAAACTTTATCTATATTTGACATTTCAATCCCCAGTTAAACATCAACCTAAGCAGAAAAAATATATAATTGCCCAAACTAAATTCCATCCAGAGACATCAGGGAAGAAATTCTAAGCAGATCAAACTCACAGCTGTGCTCCACATGTTTATCTCTAGATTTCTTTTTATCTGTATGTCAAGTACCATAGCAAGATCAAACATGAAAGTTACTCTTTACTATCAGTCCCCAGGCCTCAAAAGTTCATAGAGTAGCCCTTTGTCTGCACAAAACATGTCTCAAAAACAGCTGCTTCTAAGGTGCTTTACACTGAACTTCATGATGTGTAATGACGTGAGGTGACCCTACCTCCTCCCCCTCAAGTGGCATCTGCTCTAGGTTTGGTGGTTTTGTTGGAGGACTAGGAATTATACATGAATGCATTAGACTTGTCATGAATTCAAGGGTTAATTATATATAAACAGAGAATTTGTTGTGACCAATTTGGTAGAGAATTGTAGGTTGAGGGTATTTTCCAGTTTTATCAGAGTTAACACACAAATCGATATATTTCTTTGCCTCAGAATTTTTTACTCCTGTCACATTTAATGATTATCTAAAGTAACAGATTTTAAACACAGAGTTCTGGTTTAAAAGTCCTGGTGAACTTTCCAAGCTTGATTTTTCAAAGAGACTGTAATAAAGGGTACAATTTCTACAGCAGCATGTGCTGAGGTTAAAACACAGCTTTGCAAACTCATTATACTCTAATGTATAAATAAAAGAATGTACATTGAAGGAATGAAGTCTTCAGAGATTTACTTTGCATGTTAAAAATGAATATAACTAAACAGAAAAGTAAAGTATATTGTTCTGTGTATAGTTTCTCCCTGAAAGTATTGACCTAATAGGTTTTTCATGAGGTAGAAAGTAAATACAAATGAATAAAAAGCAATGCTGTAAAATAACATTTGTGTGGGGGAACTAGAAAGTACTTTGGTACTACTGGTATTGGAGAAATTTCAAAGTGATAGACATTGTGGTGGTCAATGAAAACTATTCTTTCATTAACAGTTTCACATTTCCTGACATTTGAAATGGGCTGTCTCCACTAGGGATGTTACATCACCCTGATGTAATATCAATCTATAGATTAAAACAAGATACCAGAAGGCAATACAGGACATAATTTCTGCTACTATGATAAATTTTGATAAAAACATCAATTCTCAGTTTGGACCACTGCAGAGGGCAGAGACCACCTTTGTTCTAAGCAAACACCATCAGTATTGCCTTAAGAGCCTTCTTCCATAAAACCCAAAATAGACCTGCTTATTCTTGTCCAGATCCATTTTTATTGTTGCTTGCTTGTTTGTTTCAAATAAATCCATTTAATCTTACCCTACTAATCAAGTAGAAGAAAAGCCCAAAAGTAAAGTCTGAATGTAAATCAAAAGTTATTAATTCAGGAAAAATCCTACAGGGGTATTTAGATAAAAGAACAGCTCCTTGTGACAGGGATTCCAAAGCTTGGTTTGAAGGCATTTTTTCACATCTGTGATGCTTCCATGTTATTTGGTAGGCAGGTGTTACAAAGAAAAATAATTATTTCCTTATACAAGCATCTAAATGTGGCTCAAGAATATGCCACAGAATATTGCTTGGTATTAACATTTAGCTCACATTTAGCTTCTGTGTTTATGCATTATTCCAAGTGGAAATATGAATGTAGTACTTCCCTACATGAGAGCTAGTGTCATCTTTTTGGGAAAATATCACCATGATTTTCACAAAATTACTGAGTTTTGTTGGCAAGCCTAATTCAAACTCCAATTTTACCCAGAGCAGTGGATGCTCTTTTTTCATATGGTGACAGGCAAAAGCAAAAATATGGTACTATTATTAAGCCATTTACTGAGATGAAAATCAGTTTTATTTCCACCTATAGAAAACTATATTATTTGTTCATAATAGACTAGCATAAAGAAAAATAAATACAAAACACAGTTCAGCAAGAAGACAAACACCTCACAAAGATACTGTTATATCTAATCTTATTAGGCTCACATACACTATGGTAGTAATTGCATTAACAGATGTACAAAATACTATCTGCTGGAACACTATTCATTTTGTCTGCTAATGGTAAACAGGTACATTCTCTCCTTCACCTTCAAGAAGGATTTTAATTTTTCTTTCTGGAAATAATTGTTTCCTTAAATAAACACCTCTGCCTTGCTATACTACTGTCTAATGAGGGACTTCAAGCCAACATATTACATCTATCTCCAGAGCTTACTTTCCAAAGGAAGGTGTTCTTCATGTCAAATAATCAGTATATTTAAAAAATGTTATGCATTTAATCTAATATTTAACTATATATAAGAGAAAGCCTAAAGCAATGACACAACAGCACATAAATCACATACAGATTTTCTGTTTTCAGATATATCCAATTTCAGAATCTGTCTCAGAAACGTGGACAATAAATTATTTTATTCTTTCTTATTCACACATGAAGATTTTTTTCTCATTTGAATCAAATTAAACCCAGCATCTAATTCAACCATTCCAGAGGAATTATTACACAATATAAATGCCAAATTACCAAACACACACAGGCTGTGCCTTGTTTCAGACAGAATAAAAGTACCTCTGCTGATAAGGTGGCTTTTATTAACCTTCAGTCTATATATTCATTGTTCAAGGCAATCATTCAAAGTGAGTAATGAAAACAGAAAAGAGTGAATTTGATTCAATGCTAAATAAGTTTAGTTATCTTGGCAAAACCAATACTAGCAAAGCTGCTACAGGACTACTGAATACAGGTTACAGCTTAAATTTACTTAGACTCCAGATGACTGTAACAAGATCATTACTTCGTGATACACAAACAAATAATATTAAATACCTAAACCAGGAACTGTTTTATACTTGTCCCAGTAAAGTGATATTCCTCATGCTTCAGAATTATGATGGAATTTGTCATAGAGCTGGTAGTAGGTGTTCCTGGGTTTAAAATACTCAATCAGTAAAAACTAATTTCTGTTGAATGACAATAAAATTAGCTAGTAGCAAACACAATAAAGCAATTTAATCAAGTAGTAGTCTCATCTAGATGGTAGAATAACCCAGTTTGGTGAGAAATTGGAGAGGGGAGGTAGATGGAGAAATAAATGCCCTAAACTTTCATATGCTGCTCCAGAAGAAATGCACAAGCCAAATGCCATGTAAATCCATGAAGTTTAATATACTTGCCTTGTTTTTTTTATTTTTATTTTTTAAAACATGTGAACATCTCTTAATGACTGCTGAACCATAGCACTTCATGCTGAACTTGATTGAAGTGTTTGTATAGAGAAATCACATCCTTTACAGCATCATTCAACCAATGCATTTCTACTGGATCAGAAGAAGCAAATAGAGTTCCTATGCCATGTCAGCACCAGTTCTGTCACAAAACAGCTAAATTCATTACCAGTCAGAGCATAACAACAAAGGGAAAACCTCTAGAGAATAATCATCTTCTTACTGACAGAGCTGCTCTGCCTTCACAAAAAGCTGCTAGTTAGGCGGCCTGAGAAGAAAAATACATCTTTTCTGGCTCCAAAACTTATCATGCATAGTGGGAGAGGCTTTTCAAATGAGTCAAGTGAAAATAGATCCTGTTCAGTCACAGGAATAAAATACAATGGCAAGTGACAGAACTACATCAATTTACACCATCACTTGAGACCACAACTTTAAGGCACCATTTTTAGGTACTCAGTTGCAAGTTAAGAAAATTCCAGCAGCTGGGATTGTAACTGCTTGTACATGAAATAGTGCTGGTTCCACTATGTAAAGTTACCTAATTTTTGCATCTTCTTCTCAGCTTTTCCTTTTGATTTGTCAGAAGATTTTAATACATGTTCCAATCAATCAAAGTAAACTCAGCAAATCAGAGGGAAGGCTAAGTTTCAAGATAATATATTCATTTGCACTTGTTAGATTTGAATGTTTGAAGTCTGGATTTAACTCTGTCTAGTTGACATGGTGGTGCTAGGTCACAGATTGGACTCAATGATCTCTAATGTCTTTTCAAACCTAATTGGTTCTTTGATCTACTGTTGCACATTGCTCTTCTGTGCATGTACTCATCCTGAGAGCAAAAAAGGTGCATTGTTTTAATGATCTAAGCTTTACTACATCATTATCCTATGACCAGGAGGGTAGACTGGGTTTGATTAACAAGAAAATACTTGGATTAAAACATCAACAGTTAACAGGCTTCCACAACACTAGGGTTTAGGTGCTCTGATAATTTTCTTACCCTTCTGTTAATCACTTGGAATTCAGCTCTTCATACTCTCGAGTACACAACCCTATGCTTTGAATTCCCTTTCCTGTAACCCTCTGTCCTGATTTAATCTGGAATAGATGTAATTTTTCTTTTAGTAGGCTGATAAAGTGTCGTGTTTTGGCTTTAGAATAATACTGATAAAACTTTGATATTTTGGTTGCTGCTGAGTAGTGCTTCCTCTAAACCAAGGACTTCTCAGTTTCCCATCCTCTGCCCACTGGCAGGTGCACAAGAAGCCAAGAGGGAGCACAGCCAGCATAGCTTGCTCTTGTCAAAGGGATATTTTGCATCATGGAATGCTTAGTATATATCCTGGGGGAAGTTGGCTGTAAATGCCCATTTAGTGCTCATGGATGGGCTGAGCATCACTCAGAGAGTGGGGAGCAATTGTAGTGTGCATCACTTGTTTGTCTCAGGTGTATTGCTCTTTTCCTATCATTATACTTTTTATTATTAGTAGTAGTAGTAGTGTATTTTATTTTGTTTCTATTATTAAACTGGTTTTATTGCAAACATGAAGTTTGATTTTTCCCTGCTTGAGCAGGGGGAGAGTGAGTGAGCAGCTGCATGGTACCTAGTTGCCAGGGGAGCTAAACCACACCACCTTTCCTATTTCCTAGATCTGCAGTCTCACCTTCTCACAAAGTAAACACCTGCTCTACACAGGCTTATGTTCAGTGCCAAATGGCTTCCTTTCAGACAGGATATGGGAGAGACAGAGTTGTGCCTCTGACTTGGATCAAAAATAATGAATAAAAAACCAGATCCTAAATTCAGATTATGGAACACCGAGAAACTACTGTGATTCAAGTAGGAAAAATACTCTAAGGCAACATATTAAAAGATCTATGTAAAATTTAGGAAGATGCACAGAAAACCACCTAAAAGAGGGTTCATCAAAATTAAGAGGTACAAAACCCCAACCAAACACACAAAACTACACAAGCACCCCCCACCACCCCTAAATCCAGATTAACTGTTAAATCCTGAAACTGGCCTAGAGTGCCAGGGAATAACAAAGGTTTGTTATGCTCCAAGTGAAGCACAATAGCTCAAGAAGGATTAAAGAATGGAGGCCAGGTAGAGAAGGCTGTCATCAGTTGCATTGCATTTTAAATATGGGCAACTTCCCAGTGTTCTGTCTGATATTTCAGACTTTTGCAATGAATGTGATAGGTGACTTCACAAAATGAGGGCAGCACAGAGCTCAGCTCACACACATATTCAAGGTAAGAATGAACTGCATGGGAATGAATCCTCAATAAAATGAGTATACAATGTCTCAGATTCCTGTAAAACTCCAAGCAATAGGTAAAATTTAGTGTGCCACTGGAAAGCAGCACAAATTAACAAAGACGTGGAGAACAATCATCACAGAGTGGAGAGAAAACAGAGCAGAATTTATGGCAGAATGAAACAGTACCAGGAGCAGTGAATTAGAAACAGATCTAGATACCCAGTTATCCAGGAGAAAATATTAAGATATGAATGAAGCCCTCAAAAAGTTAATTACTGACAAAATATTTTTGTGGGGTTTCCCTATCTACTAAAACAAATCACTTTTTTCTTGTGATGTATAACTGTTTGCACAGTAGGAATATTGGCATGTCACCACTGCTGTACATCAGGGGACATGCAAAGCTGAGCCTTAAGGATCTTTAGCAAGTCTAAGTGGGAAGAAAACAAACTCAAATCCCTAGAAACAGAGGAACACCTTAATTTACACCAGTTAAACTCTAGAAGCTATACAGCAAGTCTGAAATAGATGATTACTGAACAACATAATTTCTACTGATCTTTCTTGTAGGACTTTTCTTCTCTTTGTTATTATATCTGTTACTTCTTACCCCATCAACATATCTTTACTAAATGCTTTATGGTTGGTTGTGTCAAGTACAAACAGCTTGATTCTTCATCCTTAGATGTGATATGTCTTCAAGTATCCAGTCCCAAATAAAACATCAGGTTTGCATCCACTTGACTCTGAACCAACAAATTATCATGCAGAGCAGAAAGACAATACACCAGGGAAAAAATAGTCTTGATCTGGTAAAAACACATTCCTCCTGTGTGGCTTATTCATGTAACTCAGTCAAAAAAGGGTAGGACTCAGAAAAATTTAAGCAGTGTTAGTCAACCTCAAAATATGATTGAAGTGTCACACTATATTAGGAACAGTGAAAAGTACAACACAGACTCTCTTAGCTGTATTGTCCAAGGAAGCAAAGTTTACTATCCCTGATCTTCATTTATAGACAAGTCTGAGAGATAAAACTCTCACTGGTCATTAAACTTGCACATCACTATAACTGGTCAAGTGGAACACCACCCCTTGACTGTTTCTTATGAGTCAACAACAAGGATCCTAAACAACACCTACAAAAGGTTGTTTGTTTTCTTCTAGGACTGTTTGGATTCTTCTTCATGCTTTCTCAGGCCAGAGTGAGAAGCTTGTGTGATTTAGTTTCAAACAGGCTCTGTGTTCCCTGCTTGCTTTTTGCATTCAGCATCCACAGACAAGTAGAATTCTGAATGTTGAGATAAAATGATAAATGAGTAGGGATCAATTAAAACTATAGAAAATTCAAAAGTTAGGTAGAAATCTAGCACACAGCCTTTACAAATATGATCATTTGTGAGTGCAAGTTAGACAAAAGGGCTCCTAAGCAAGTTTCTAAATCTAGTATTTTCCAAGCACATTCACATCCAGTAGTTCTGTTTGGACTCAATACGACTCCAGCAAATAGTTGTTCCTAATGTTAGCAATTAGCTGTTCTCAACCCTCCTGCCCTCAGCTCAGATTTGAGGAAGATCCACTAGGGATCAGTTTGTCCCCAGAACTTTGATAATGAGCCTATGAAAGAACTACATGCAAGGAGCATGGAAAAAAAGCCCTAAAAGCAAGACCAAAGAATGAATCATTAATGCTCTCAGAGGAATGTGTTAGAAATATCTACCATGAGAGTTTTTAGCAGATGTCACAATGACGACCAGTGAAATCACAGGATGAAACCAATCTACAAATTTCATAATATCAAGCACTGAATTTCAATAGGCAGCTGTTCAAGTTGTCTTTTTTTTTTTTTTACTCTCTGCATAATTTCTGTGGCTCAGAACCAGAAATATACAAATAAAAATTGCCAGTCACACTTATACCAGCTGATGTGCTACTATCATTAATTTTCCTTATCTCATGTTATTTCTCAGTACACAATTTAAAGCTGTCAAGATATATTTTCCTGGCTCTTGTCCTGTTAACATACTAGTTCATATACGTGACAGACCAGCTTTCATGGCTGTGGCAGAGAGATTGAAGCTGTACTTCTAAAAAAATATATTTCTGGCAAAAAACCTGGGAGCCCTGTAAGTTTCTGTATAAAACTCACAGAAAAAAAGAAAATTTTTAGGAAATAAAATATAATGAGTGTAAAGAGGGAAAACCAGCACATCATTCTCTTGCTAAGTTCTACAACATCCTTAAAGTCACATTCAAATCCCACCCTATTTATGGCCACTTTTGAGGAAGTGCTTGAAGTGATTTTTTGTAGAGAGTTTACTGGCTTGTGTTTTATCCCAGTTCTCAATCCCCCAAAGCACTACTTATAGAAGAAAATCAAGGCTTTGAAATAGCAAAAAATAAAACCAGCTTTTGTGGTGTATTTCAATTTCGATGGCTCTGCTAAAATTCCTTCCCTCAACTTCCTAAGAAAATCTCTACTCTTAAGAGATGCAGTGTTCAGATGTAAGAGGCCCTTTGTGCAGATATGTAAATTCAAGCTCTCTATATCAATCCTTTTACTGTTTATTAAAATGATCCTTCAGTCCTGTCAGAAATACTCTACTTTTAGTTTTCTTTACTGTAGTACAGCTCCAGGAGGAACAAACAGCAGTCTCTTTCTACTCATAGTTTTGTGTCTCTTAAAACAATGTCCAGAGAAATGAAGGCAGAAGTAGGAAAAGACAGAATCCTTCAGCAAAGATTGAAAGACTGCTAGATTCCTCCTTGTCAGCATCAACCAGCATGCATGACTTTTCCTCCCAATGCCATTCTTTACATTGTGCTATTCTTCTGGTTATGTTTAAACCATCCCATGACTGTTTGTGGCAGTTCCATCCATTAGTTTCCTTTGGCCAGCTCAAAACTAGACAACTCTACTCCTTGTTTCCAGCTTTCATCAGCTCCAGAGGACTGTTCAGACAGCCCAAATGAAAGACACCACAATAATTAAATATTATATTCAAGTGCACTTTGAGGAGAAAAACCTCCAACAATCCTTCAATAGCCTAATACTTTTCTGGACATTTTTGGACAACGGATAATGTTTTTATTTCTTACTTTTAGGTCAGAAATATTGCATTATCCATTAGAAAACCACTTTAGCTTATGTTTAAACTATTACCAAATAAAATGCTTCTGAAGAGGACTTCAAGCAGTAATCATATTTACTTGATTTGCTCCAGCTTTCCACGTATAATTTTATTTGCTTCAAAAGCAGCATCACAGTTATCATTCAAAATCAGTGACTTGCACAGTAACATTTTTAAAAAAATCAAATGTATGTAAGCGTTACCACATATCACTGATTTTCTAATTCACTACTTTAAACCGCATTAATGTCACCTAAAGACCTTCCCAACTGTCAGTGTCAGGTGTCTCTTAACCATGCCATTTTAAAATCACTTTTATACCTCAATACCCTTATACAAGCTGTCATTGCATTTTGGGACTGACAGAAAGTGCTGTCATTGAACCCCAGAATTTCAGCATCCCACTGCAATTTTGTCAGGAGCCTGCAACCCCAGCGTCCCACAGGTGTTTATGCCACTGCAACAGTACAATGAATATTTTTACATGCTTTTAGAGGAGAATCAGAGAAAACATAGTGATAAACTTCTCATTTAGCACATTAATGATAGAGACTGGTTAATTTATACTAACTTAGGCACCTGCCTAAGAATGTGGCTATTACAGCTACCAGAGAAGGGAAACACTGGAGCTGTTGGGCACCTGCCAGGGTGGTGCTCGAACACCAAGGAGCCCCAAACTGCCAGGCCAGGGCTGAAACTGGTCTGACTGCCTCCTGTACTGCCAGCTGCTGGAAAGTCACAATGAAGAGAGCCAAATTCTCACTTACCTGCTGATTGGCTTTTGTTCGTGAACTGGGGGAACGGGATCTGGAGGGTACTCTACACACTGGGTTGTCTCCAGACATAAAACATTTCTGAGAGCTCATGTTCTTGCAAAATAATGTGATATTTCCCTGCCCACTCTGCTTTCTGATGTGGATATATATTAGAAACCATTTAAAAACAAAAAAACCACATATGAAAATAAGATGACATTAAAACATCCAGTTTACTTAATTTTTCTCACTTTTGAACACTCCTTCTTTTCTTACCTCACTGTTTTGTAAACTCTTTCTAGTGAAAGAGTTAAGTTAAAAACTGAGGAGATTTCAGTCTTTCCAGGAGTGGAAACTGATATTACACTTGGTGGAAGAGAGAGTAGAGGGAGAAAAAAAATGGGTTGTGCTTGGTTTTGAACATGTTTTCTGATGCAATTGTTAAATTGTATTTAACTGGTTTATTTATTGTTCTATTCTTAAGGAAATCATTCTACTTTCTTTACACAGCCTATGAAAATTCTGTGAAGAGACTAAGGTAATAATTAATATAAAAATTTTGTGGAAACAAAGATTAATTGAACACAAACAGGAAGAAGTATTTTTGGAAAAAAACAGCATCTGCTGCCATTGTTGTAGTTCATATGGGCAAAATGACAGTCTGTGACTGCATTTTCTTCATACCTGCAGTATAATGGCTTGAAATCAAGGATAAAAAATTGAATTTTATCAAAAACTAAAAAATTCATTTCAATTTTTTAATTTATCAAAAATTATTAAATTTTATTTTTAATGCTTCAAATAGTTATTCAATAAATAAACTCAGACATATTGAAAATTATTTTCTAAAACTAAAAATCTACCTCTCTTCCACATCTCCAGAGGAAATTACTGACCATTCATCTCAATTGCCCCCTGGAAACAGGGGGGGATCATACTGTATTTTGGAGCAGCAAGTCCTCTGGAAAATATTAGCATCTCTTACAGTGATGCAGAACACAAACTCAGTTTACTGTGAAATTGTGTTGTTTGTAAGCTATTTTCACTGGCTGTAGCAGTCCCTGGATAAGGGAGAGGAAACAGAGAACTGTTCAAAAGCGGTTTAGCTCCCTCCTCTTGGGAAACATGAAAGTCTCAGCTCCCAGCCCAACTTGCTTGAACAGGAAACAATAGGAGATGTCCCTTTTTGGATCCCATTCCTGGCTGGTCTGTCTGCTTGCAAGGTGCTCTGTGGGGCACTGTGTGACATGCACAATGTGCCAGGGCTCAAACATCGGCCTCAGGCCCTGAGGCTTCACATGCAGAGCTGACACAGAGAAGAGTTAAAAGCATTTTGAAAAATTCAGTGGTGGAAATACTGTCACAGTACAGCATATTTTCATTAAAAAATTAACAGAAAATATTGAATTACAGATATCATAGTGCTCCTACTCGTTTAACTCACCTCGATTTAAATTACTTTGTATCGTACATATGTTTAAAAAGGTGTAAAAAAAAAAGCCAATCCCTACCTAAATAATTTCACAAGAGCTTGGCATAAGTGTCTCCATTGATAAGCTTGTGCCTTCAGTTTGCTCCAGGCTTGATACTCATTGCCAGTCTCTGCAGTTCAGATGTGCCCATCTCCTCCTCCAAATGTATCCTCACTGCCCAGCCCTGCACATGAAGAACCATTTCTCTGGATGACATGGCTGCATCTCCACAACACCAACGTTTTGTTGCAAGAACAGATGGATTTAATCTTGCTTTGTTCGCTGCTTTTAACACAGATTTGTACAGTTAAATCATGCTGATGGAGTGAGAGCTTAGCATGTGCATGTGTGGACTGACATGGGCAGTTTAGGAGAACTGGGGGATGGGAAGGAAACTGCATCAGACTTACACTCCTTCTAGTATTTGTCTTCTGGTTTTATCTCAGGCTTACAGTTCTTTTCACAGGCTAACATATCCTCATAATGCTGTAGTATCCCAGAAGTTATTTCATTAGCAGAAAAAGGATCAGCATCATATGAATGAGTAAAGATTAGTAACGTTACTAAAAGTGGTGAAAGGACAGCATTCTACTCTTTCATTAGACTAGAAATTTATTAAATTATCCTGCTAACTGAATTTAATACGTTTTTATAATCCTTCCTTAATTCTCATTGCATATTCAGTTTTTCCAATACATTTGTAAGTTTCCTGGAAGAAATCCAACCATTTAATTCAGTTCTGATTTATTTTCATTTTGGAGCTCTGTTACATGAACAACAAATTTATTTGGGGCAAGTATTTTCAGCTAAATGATAGGAACATTCTTTCTGTAATGTAAAATGTGGCTTCCCAAAAGGAAGCAGCCCATTTATTAAATGGATATACAATTAACTTGGATATCAGTTTAATTTTTATGTAGTATATTCTAAGCTTGATGGTACCTAAATACCAAAGCTGAGTTTTAACTCACTTCACATTCATATTTTTGAAGCCAGAAATCTAAACTCCAGCACCAAAATGACCAAATGCTTGACAACTCCAGGCCAAAGGTAGAGCAGAGAAAGGCTCAGCAGATTAAAGAAAAAAAAAACAAACCAACAAGACAAACAAACAAAAAACCCCGAAAAAAACCCCACAACGTGTGAGGTTTCTCTCTCATTTCCCAGTTGTTATCTGCCTCAGCTTAATGGTCTCTGTTAATCTTTTGATGCTTCTAGAAAGTTTATCTTCAAAATGCATGAAAAAACACAACATGATGCAAGAAAGAATAAGAAAAAACTAAGTAAGGAACTCCAACTTCTGCCAGCACCTGGGTTAGTTTAAATAAGTAGTAACTCAATTGCAATTTTATTTGTAATATTACCTGAAAAGCTTTTTTAGTAATTCCACCAGAAGGCTGTATGCATAACACTGGTTTAATGGGAACCCTTGAGCCCTACCAGATTTATAGTAAAAAGCAAACAAACAAGCCTCATGAACCCTCTGGGGAGTTTTTCAAAGTAAAATGCATTTATAGTACTGATGCAGATAAGCATCATTCCCAAAAGCCAGTTCTTTTTACAGTCAGTAATTCTTTTGTTTTCTGCAGCTGAATTTGAAGGTTTTGTATTTCCAAGTGAAATTTGGATTCATCTATCTGCTTTGGGAAGTTGGCATCCTATAACTGTGTTTTAATTAAATAATTGCCCAAGATAAAATTCAATGCATAGAGTGCTATATGAGTAATTATGAGCGAATTTTTTCTTGACAATATCTAGAGTAGTATTTTAATGGCGTGAGGGAAGGAGAAAAATCAGAAGCTAGTATCAGAAACAGACCAAACAAAAATCAGAAAACCCAAAATAAAATTATGAACAAAATATTAAGAGATTTACTGGCAGTCCTATTAGTAAAATCTTTCAGTATTCCTCACAGTGGAGTATACAACAAAAAAAGAGGTGTACAGATGAAATCTTGCATGTTTTCCACTCATGTGAAATGTTATTTACAATGTTTTGTACTGGTATTCAAACTGATATGGGCATTCTCAATTGTGGAGTAGAAAGGAGTCAAGTATTTTAAGTATTTTTAAATTATTTTTTACATGGTGAGCTCTTCAGTATTGAAAACAAACAAACAATCAAAACCCCACAGAACAACCACAAAAATCTCAAATCCACAAAACCAAACAAACCAAAACATATGCTCCTACTCAAAGCATATCAGACATGGAGATGCTATTGTAAGCACAGTGTTAAATTTTGTTCTGCTGAGGTGATTGCCTCACTGCTCCCAGCTAAGAGCTTGTCTGTTTGCAGAGGTGTATCACCAACAGAGAGCTAATATCATAACAAAAATAACAACATGAATAATGAAATAAAATATATTTTTGTTTTTTTTCTTAAAACCCTTGGTACACAGGGATAATGTGTTCACTCTGATGATTTACATTTTTAATGACACAGTCCTACACCAGACTACTTATCACCACATTCACATATGAGAATTACATCCCAAGATGCTTGATATCAATATATCAAAAAAAATTAGACAAAAACATCCTAAATTAGGTGCATGGAGACAGCCAAAAAATTGTGTCCTGCTGCTTTTAGTCACTAACCACCAGCTCAGACACCATGCCAGCTCACAATTACATTTTCAAATATAAATAACATGTTCTTAATAAAAGTTTTAAAAGGTGGGAAATAATAGCACAGGAGGTCTTTGGTTGAATGGGTTTTTTTGCTATTAACTTTTACACTGAGGCTGAAAATGCATTTAGCTTTACAGCCATGCTGGGCTATAGGAATGCACACAGTTACTTAAGGTGTCAGCTGGCAGATGGTAGCTTGGGAAACTGTCTAAGAGTCACGTTCTGCCACACATCCATGCAAGTGCCTGAATAATCAAAGCAAACAGTAGGGTAACCATGGTATGAATGACAATGTCCAAACATGCTAACTCCCAAAAGGGAAATAAAATGCATAATAAAAAAATAAAAATAAAAAAAAATATAAAACTTTCACACAGTTTACATCTTTGCAATTATTGCAAAAATTATCAGTATTCAGTATGTTTACATATCTTGTACTTAGGCATCTGCAGCTCTCTAGTGAAGATTTGGCTGCAGGCAGATATTTAGCCTGTGAAGTCAGGAGCTGCCATCCATTCTGACACATTAGTTCTTGCACTACTCATATCTGAAAACATCTCTTATTTCAGAGTGCTGCAAGGGAATCTCAAATCTCCCCTTTTACTGGTCAGATAGGAGATAAAGCTACAAGCACTTACTAAAATGTGGGTTAAATCTAGATGCAGAGAAGCAGCAGAGATATACATTTCTCTGCCTTGCAAAATCACAGGAAGTGCAGCTGAGAAGTTGATTTGGCATCACTCAGAGCATCTGATCCTTTTGTAAATTAACTGTAAGCTTTATATCTCCTGGAAGCCTACTGTAATTATCCAAAGAAACACCTCACCAGCTTTCTGAATTTCTCCAATGTCTGTAAGGAGTTACCACCCTCATCTTCTCTATTTCTTTATGTCCATTCAGCCTTTTCCTGTCCTTCCTTATGTCCATCCCCTTCACATAGCACTGGCTCCTAGAAACTGTGTCTCCTTGGCCTTTGTCTCACTCAGAGGGTGTAGATGGCTTGATGTGGGCAGGTCAGCTTCCAAGAGCCTTCTTACATTTTCTGCTCTCTTAGAAAGATGTACCAATTTAATTTTTTTTTCTGGGACTAATCTATAAATTTATATTAATAAATTTATTTTTATATTTATTATTCACTGTGAAACCTTGGAAAGTGACAATATTAATTAGAATACACTTTACTGATTTCTAACTGGTGCAGCCTGAGGTATCTGAATAGCTTACTTCAAAACATGGAATGCACCAAAGGGCAAGAAATGAACCTATTATCTGAAAAAAACTAACATCCTCAAGTAGAAATATCTGAGCTGGTATCTGAAAAATATCAGTTCTAGTGAAAGTATCATTTTACAAAAATCAAACAGCTTTTGTCATCTAGGGAAGACACCGAATTCTAAGAGGACCTACTCTAAATTTCAAAGGCTTTTATGAGATTTGACAAATTCAAGGGCAGAAGTTCTGCCTGCATTATTCAAAGTTCAACAAAGAACAGCATACATGTCTTATGCTAAGCAGTGGTAGTGAAGTTTCAGTTAAACTAAAATTAAAAATCTACCACTTTAAGTTGTTTGTTATTGGAAACAATTTGTCCAAACAGGGAACTTCAGGTATACAGAGATGATGATACTGAGCTTTGTTCACTCCTAAATGTTAAAAGGCAACTTTGCTCTGCAGACAAAGAAAACTAAAATCTGACATCTGCTGAGCAGGTCCTACCTTTTTCTCACAGGATCTCAGAACTATTGAATGGAAATATATAACTGGAACAGAAGTCTTCACCCAGTGCAATTAATAACTCATGCCCTGAATAAATCCCTTTCCCAAGCACCAGAGGCAACTAAACAGAACAGGTTTTACTTTTCTACCTCTTCTCATGTACTCCAAAACACATTTGGGCATCACAGTAATTCCATCAAAAATTTAGAAACTCAATCCTCCTCTTTTCCCCTGTTTACTTGGTGACTATATTTTGGAATAACAAATAACTAAAATATTGCTGGGCTTGATTTCAATCCAATTCCACACATTTATAATGATCTTCATTTGTCATACACAGACAGCTTCTATTACTTAAAAACTCGAGTTCAGGGAAAGAACAGAGACACAAATAAATTAAACAGTGGCCCAAATCCAGATCACCCACAGACTTATCAGTTTCAGAGTATAATTCAGGTCTCATCAAATCTGTTAGCATACTGAAAACCTAAATTCAAATGTCACTGCACAGAAGACTAGAAATATTTTTGGGGACTGAAATAATCTTCCCAAGAACAGAAATTGTTGCAGTTTGGTCTTCCAGGTTTATTGATCTACCATGTAGATTTTCAGCATATATTGCATTAGGAAACAACAAAATCACAAGATTTAACATCTTGTTTCTTTACCTCTAGGATAGTATTTGAGTTTTTAAAGGGACTCTCTAGGTAGTTTACCCTCCCTCTCAATCTTATACAGTGGGTTTTGGCAGTTTCATAGGGCATGTACAGCACAGCTCCAAATTTAAAGATTTTAGTCATGAGATTTGGAGTTAGGATCCCATTCTCCACTATGCACATCCTGTCCTTTGCCTTGTTTGGTCCCTGTAATAATGTACTACCCATCCTCACATGCAATGGTTTAAAAGCAGAAAGGCCACATTATTATAAGCTGTATTTTCTGACTATTTCTTACTTAATGTTCTCATACTTTTCCTTAAAAAAAAAAAAAAAGAAAAAGCAGAAATGCACTCTAGTTCAATAGCTCACAAAATGAAATATGACCAGTCATTTCAATGAGCTGTTTTACATAACACACAGTGAAGCAGGTGATTTGGGGTTTGAAATATTAAAATTTGGGGGTATTTTTAAGGCATTAAATGCAGTTGTAAAGTTACAGTGTGAACACCTGTCCCTGGGAGATCAGAGGGAAATGTGACTAGATACATAAAGTTTGGACCCATTTAAATATAACATGCAGCAGTTCATATTGAATAGTTGTTTTTATCTGCAGTATATTGTGACAGACATTCTTCTCTCAGCTTGTTTTTACACAGCAGGAAATAGCCCACAAGGACTTCATGTTGTGCCTTTCCTTTTCTAACTCTAATTATCCTTCAATATCTTTACAATCAAAACTTTACCCTGATTAAGTTATAAGACGAGAAGATGAAGAGGGATCAAAATGGGCAAAGAGCAAAGGCCACTGGGGAATACACAAGCACACTGATGTATAAACAAACACACAAAAGTATACTGATGACATGCACTTGAACAATTATTCCAATATATCTGTTTTGTTCTAATTCAAGATCATTTATTTATTAGTCAGTGCCACTTTCCTGTCCAAAACCCAATCCTCAATTCATACAGAAAGCACTACATACTGGCTAAATAGGCAAAGAAAGTAGCAGGAGAAACTGAGTGACAATTTTTTCTTCACCTCCTACTTGTGTTACTCTCTTCGTTCCTTCCACTCATAGAAAGAGATTGTGCACCAGCAGTTTATGGAAAAAGCAGGTGTGCCAGATGAACAGAGCACTGCCAGGACTTGAGCTGCCTAAACAGAGACATCTCCAGCTAAAGCAAGAGACTTGAGATGGCAGGTCAATCACTGAATTTCAAAAGGAAAATTTTACAGAGATGATTAACAGAAAAAAATTAATTACTTTGAGTAATTTTAATTTCTTGCTTAAATCTATTATTGATTCATTTAAACTGAAAGGGAAAAAGGACTAACTGATCAAACAAATAAATTTGGTAAAGAGAACTATTGTGGCACTTTGCACACTAAAACAGCAGCAGAGAAACAGGTTTCCTTTTTCTTTCAATTGCTCTCTTGCCATATATGTCCATTCCTACATCCCTGTCACGAAGGGAAAATTCTGATCTCTCAAAACCCTGCAATCCACCTTCACTCCTCCTGGTCCCCTGAGACCAGTTAACCTTGGACCTGAAGTCAAGCTCAATGAACAACTGCTGCCATTGCAGAAAATGAGGCAACTCCCTACAGCTTTAATATATTCCCAAATTCCTTGCCCACAGACTTCACTAGAAAGCAAACATATCTGGCTGCTGGCCACATCACACAGTGCAGTTTGCTGCCTAATTCTGCACTGGGCAAAGAGCCTGAGCCTTGGTGCACAAGAGCAAGTAATGTCCCAAGACTACAGAAAAATAAATAAGTCAAAGTCTAAGGTAAATCTGAAACTTCAATTTCAAGTGCTGTGGTGATGTTGCATTCAATACATGTACAAACAGATCAGATTCTGTTAGCAGCTGAGGGCAAAATGGAATGATGAGGAAACTGATGTAAAATCCATTAGGAACAAAAAAAGCACAGCCTAATTTCAAGTTAGAAAAAAAGCCTGCCAAAGTTCCTCTCTCTGTAGGTAACTCTGGACTGACCAAAGGCAAGTCATCTATTACAGTAAAGCCATCTCTTGGCCAAGCACCATCCCAAGCTCCCAATATTTCTAAAACAGGACTGATAGCTCACAAGCACACAGACCTAGCACAAGATCTCACACATGCCATGGGACTGGAGATGGTCTCTGGAGTTCTGACAGAGAACCAAGATCCCAGGACACTCTGCTGACTAAATACATGAAGTACCACATGTGAGAACCTGCAGTTAACATACAGAGGAGACAGGGTCAGCAAAAGATTGTGTATGATTAGGTCAGCCATTCACAGCACACTGTGCAAAGCTGCACTTTGATATTTACAGGTTACTGCCTCACCTATAACTTGTGCCTAGGAAAGCAAGTAATCCATGGTGTGTTGTGTGCCAAGGCATGTTGAAATCTGTCATTTCATTAGTCCTAGAATACTACATCCACACACTGACAGGATCTATGGCTGGCTGCTACTTCCATCTGTCAATTATATCACCCTCAAAAATATTAAAATGCAGAGTGTTTCAGAGATTATGTAAACCAGTGTTAAGATAACACATTTCCTATTAGTCATATATCATCAAAATATAAAAATGAACCTCGAATATCCACATTTATAAGAACAGAAATTAGCATTCACCTTAATGAAAAGCGAAATTTCTTGCTCTTCTCTGTGTTTTCAGAATAGTCCAAAGTCATCTTCACCTACATCAAAACCAATATTTTAGAGAGAGTTACAGACTTCCTTGCTTATTTTCTGAAGTGGTTCAATCAACTAGCAGTAATTAACTTTCAATAAGGTCATCAAATCAAGTTCTCTTTCACAGGACTTGGAAAAAAAATTGTAGGCATCACAATGTATCAATACAGCTTCATCCAAATTTGTTTCTAAATTAAAAGAAAATTGAAAATTTAAAAGAAGATATGTAAAATGTCCCAAGCTCCCATGAAAATTGACCTTAATTTCATCCTTTCTCTGGCATCTTCAAATACCTAGATTAAAATCTACCTGAAGAGAGTTTCATTAAGAAGCTAATACTGGTAACAAATTAATAGTGCCTCACAACCAGCAATAATGCTAACAAAAGCAGCAAAATACTGAGAAATCACTAGAGAGTAATGAACTTCAGAAATAACAGTAACTATTTGGTGACATTAACTTGAGAATTTAGAACATAGTATCCTGCACCAAAAACCTGACAGTGTCTTAAATGAATGAGAAAATACATCTATAAAAGAATGTATTGCCATTTATTCTTAATAGAAGAGGTTAACATTTTACAGGAAAAGATTAGCAGACTTGACCAGAATTTTTGTTGCTAATCACACAAAGTTTAGACCATCTCTATTATAATCACAGAGCAAGCAAAACTTCTTTTTTGCCTAAAAAAAATACTTTTAAGGGCCCTTGCATGCTGTTAAGAAGCAAAGCTTCCCACAGCCAAAACCTTCACTTCAAATTGTTATTTCGGTGGGTGCCCATAAGTCCACTAACCATTACACTGTAGAATAAAAATCACCAAAGCAATTTCAATCATATAAAAATGAGCTTATGTATCAAAAAAAACCAAAACCCTAACTGCTTTTTTGTTCAGTATCTTCTCAGATACTTGATCAATTAAATTTTTGAGACAGGATAGGTTTGCTTTTTTGTATAAAAAAGTACTGTGTATGGCACCAGGCAGAACTGCATCCAGATTTATTAAGGAAATTTCCAGCTGTAAAGTCAGTTTTGTTTACCATTTTTTACTACATTACAAACAATTTCACTAACCTTAAAGAAAGCCTGTTTAGGCATAACAAAATTAACTTTTTGATTTTAGAGACTGAAAGGACATTTCTTTCAATAACATTTCTTAAAAAAGAAATGGTTTTGCTCAAGCAAAGCACAATTAATGTCAACTAATTTTTAGTATTTTTTACAATACTGACATGCTGCTAAATACCAAGTTGGAAGAAGAAGTAAACCATTTAAAAGGTGAATCTGATTTACATGTAGGAAACTGTTTCTTCTTCACTCATCATCAGAATTACTTAAACTGCAAGTCTCTGTTTCTGTGTGAAATGCTACTGAGGAACAAATAACACAATGAAGATTCGTTCACAACTATCCACATTCCTTTTGTTTGGTTTTTACAAATGAAAAGGATGTCAAGCACCCCCAGAATATACTTCATGAAAACGGACTCCTGCTTTCTGTGTATGAATTTCTAGGGAGGATAGCATTTTCTAAAAATTGTGTATGCACTACTCTTTTCTGCAGGAGACTTTTAGACAATCTTTTTTTTATTGTATGAGGCACAAACAGTACAGTAACCTCACTTGAGTGTTACAGGTAATAGTTAAAATTTGAAGAACATTTTATCTGTGCATTTCTGCTTTTGACAATTGTCTGTTCAACAAACTCAATCAGCTGAGGACAATATGAGCTGTTTGTACACAGATCTAGCAAGACAAGAGAAAAGAGTATCTTCTACAAGTTATATATATTAGTTTCTAAAATGAAAGGGGAGAACACCCAGCTGTAATCTTAATCCTTGAGAGAGGTGAGTGAGATAATAGCTGAGTTTTGCAAGACACAGAAAATAGAATAGTAAACTTTATGATTTCTAGCAATTCCACAGTAGACAATGAGCTCAACACAAAGGAGGTGTGATTGAAACTCCCTAATCACCTTGATTTGTTCATCAGCATTTCTTATCATTAGAAGCACCTTTGACTTTTATTGCTTTTGTTTCTCCAAGAAACAGTTTTGCAAGCTGAGCTGAAGCAGGGGTTGTGGTTGTGGAGCTGAGGTCCTAACACGAAGCACGGATGGAAGCACGGCTGGTCAGCATCACTGCAGGACACTGGGCTGATTCCCTGGGCTGACAGGACACTGCTGGCTCCAGATGTCAACTGGGTCTCCACAGCCCTGCTCTGACAAGGCAAAAAACATGACAGGAACACAGGCAGGGATCTCCAGAACCATACTGCATAATGCAGCTGTGACAAGTAAAAGAGCACCAGAAGTGAGTTAATTGTTTACCTCAAGACTCAAAGGTATTCGAAGAACAATTTTAAATTAGTTAAGATGTAAATTGGAAAAACTGTTTATGGTTGGAAACCAGCTAACAGAAATTCTAGGAAATAAAGTCTAAAGTCCTTTCTCTGGTTGTTTCCTGACCAAAGTTAGCTTAGGCTAGAGGCCTAAGAATAGCTTGGGAGAAATACAGCTAATTTTCTCCCCTTTTGTTCATGATGATTTGACCAGAGGATTCAAAGCATTCCTTACAGCAGAAGTCATGGGATGCAACTCTCCCATATAAGGACCCAATCCAGAGACTTTGCAGAGACCATACGAACACACAGCTGTACATCATTATTTCTGAATCCACTATTTTTGCTTCTTCTTTGTTTTAAGACAACAGAAATGCTAATTTAGGTCAATAACCCAGATATGCCAGAACAAAGTCTTTATAGGCTAAAATCTACCAGATATATAATTTTATGCAAATAGCATGATAAAACTGTGATAACATTTATCCATTTCCTTTCAACTTCTTTAGCTTTATACAACATCAGCCTTTACCAACTTCTTGAATCAAGTGCTACCTACCTACATTTAATTCCCAACATCATTCCATGTTGCTTGCAGCCAAAACTCAGTTTAGTGGAAAACACCAACTATGTTTGAAGTCTTTACCAAAGGCACTGATGAAATGCATGCAAGTGCAAGCACACACAGTGTAAGGTACCACAAACTGTCCTGGAGCATCCTTGGCACAGGATGTCTAATGAGGAAGAGTATTCCATGCTCCAGAGATGCCATTCCCATATTCCAGCAATATCCTGCTGGTAACTGAGAGCACACAGCCCTGGTTCCAGGATGGTACAGGGACTACTGCCTCTTTCTCCCCCAGGAGATTTTGACTTTGCACATTCTCAGCCATCTAACTCCTGTGATTTAGAATCTGTGAACTGGAAGGTTTAACTCTACACCATGGAGTAAATCCAAGCTAAGGACAGTCCAACCACCCACTAAACACCTCTGCCTGCTGCTCCTGGCATGTGCCACAGACACCATGGGAGCCCCCAGCAACAGGATGGATGCTCACAGTTTCAAGAGCAAACCTAGGAGGAACAAACCACTGCCTCAGCCACGCCCCAGGCTGCTCTTTTTTCTGAGGGTTTTTTGCACACCCCGACCACATAACACTAACATGAGGTATTTTAACATGAAAGAACAAACTTCACTTCCAAATGAATAAGATAAAAATACTCCTAGGTTTTAGGTCTGGTGCTTTATCCTTTGCTTGGGCTAGGAAAAAATAAAGAAGTACACTACAGAGTATCTAGAAGTAGTGTTCTGAACATCAATGAGCAAGGCTGGTGAATTCCACCTTTCCTTTCCCTCATGTTTACGACTTTTCTGCTGTATGCACATGAAAATATTTAGGAGGAATGCTTTTGACATCTGACAGAGGACACATCATTGTGTTCTGGACACTTTTTCCCCAGCAACATTCCTTTTCTCTTAGCAACAAAAAGAAGAGCAAAGCTATTTCAGAGAGGAAAGAGTACAGACATGAAAAGTGAAAACAGCACTGCCCAGTGTCAGTAGATCCTTTAGTCTGGATGATGAAAAAAAATAGATCTTAAACAGCAAACACAAGTTTTATAGTACAGATCCAAGAGCAATGGCTGCTTTAAATCTCTACAGCACTGGCAATGTAGGAACCCCTAGCTGAGTTCGTTTGTGGACATCAACATAAAAGGAACATTAAAAATAAACTTACAGCTAACCATTTAATTAGTGCATTTTATCTGCAGCTCTAATGAGCCTTTGATTTCAGGAATGGTTGCATGTGTCATAAATACTTATCCTGGGCATTTGAAATGTCCATGGGGAAAAAAAAGAATGTTGTTATTTTTCCTGTTTCTCTGATCCCAAAAGTTTTAATGCTGCATCTGTGTGACAGCTCTGAAAAAATTGTTTTTTGGATCCAAGCAAAACAATTCAAACCCTTTGCTAGTTTTAGAATTATTTTTTAAACGAAACTTTAGCATAAATTATAAAGAAAACTGGAACCATGTTACCCCAATTTTCCTCCCCAGTCCCAGTCATCCATCCCCTCATTACCTATTGCTTCATCTTATAGCACTCTCTAGCCAGGACTAAACTCCCTGCACTTGGGGTGTAAAGTTTTTTTGTGCTGATTCCTGAGATGTTCATGCCAGCAGAAAAGCACTACCCCTGTTCCATATGCATGGTCACAGTTAAGTGACTCAGGCACCTAAGTTTTGGGTTGAGCTTCATTTTTTTGTTTTAATTTGTGTACTAATTAAATGTGCTCCTGGAGTGTTATGGACTAGCGCAGCTTTATTTAGGTGATTTGCAAGGGGGACCTCAGGAACTGTCAGTGGGCTCATTTATTCATCTATCCTTCAGCCCTGTCCTGGAGATCATTAGAGCAACTTGCTGAAATTTTGAAATGCTGTGCAGCCTTTCAAAAGGACAGAAGGGGATTTAGGAGCTGCACAAGATATTCAGGTGATTGGGAGTGGGGCAGAGCAAAAAAAATCCTCCCAGGCATGCAGTGATAGGACAAGGGGGATTGGCTTTAAACTGAAGGAGGGTAGGTTTAGATCAGATATTAGGAAGAAATTCCTGACTGTGAGGGTGGTGAGGCCCTGGAACTGGTCATCCAGAGAAGTTGTACATGCCCCATCCCTGAAAGTGTTCAACAACAGGTTGGATGGTGCTCAGAGCAACCTCTTCCAGTAGGTTTTCCTGCTCATGGGAAATTGGAAGATGATGTTTAAGGGTCCCTTAAAACCCACACCATTTTATGATTATAAGAGAAGTCAAACCTTTTTAATCCTAGTCCCTTTGAAACTAACACCTAAGCAGCAAGGCTGCCTCTGTGTTTGTCTCCCAAGACATTTCTAACTTCATTGCTAAATTTTATTCCAACTGATAAAATAACTCTTACCAGTAATAAAGCATTATATTCCTAGTTTTTCAAACTAGGTACCAAAAGAGCAAAAAGAGATTTCACAGACTAAAGCAGAAGATCAACTTTTCCATGGCACCAGAATAATTTTTTTGAAAGTCAGAGGAAAATACTTCAATCAGAAAATGCCTTCTCAGACAACAGAAAAATCTATCCACAAGATAAAAATAAATGAGAAATCAACCACACTTGGAATGAGGTTTTTGAAGATAATTTTTACTACAAAGATGCATCATAAATACTTTGGAAAACTAAGATACAAGTACCATTTTGGTTAAATTTATTAATTATTTTATTAGCATTTTGGTTAATGTCTAGAAAGTGCCAGAATAAAATCTAGAAAAACACAAAGATACAAACACTGGTCAATATCAGAGGTAAAGGACCACTAGGATGAAGAGAAAAGGAAAAAAAAAATAATTTTAAATCTCTCTGCAACTCTTCTTTGTAACTGGGATGGAGTGGCTGGCACTACAAATTCACTGGCATTTTTTTCTCCTGTCCAGCAGTTTGTACAAATTCTGAGGGAGTAAATGGAACTGCTAGCTAAAAATTACCTGTCACTCCATTACTCATGCCTTGGAATAGATACAAAAATGTGGACTTACAGATGAGAATTTTTAGCAAGACTTTGTTTTTACAAATTTACTTTCCTACCTATACTTGTACAGCTAGATCCCTCTGTCAGCTAAAATTGGCAGAAATACCTGAAAGTACTTTGTGCTTTATCCAGCTGGAATCCCATTTTAGATTTACCACAATCATTTATATTCTACAGATTATTTTCCTGTATGTGTCCCAGCTGCACAACAAGTAAGGGAAACACCTGCATAGTAAACAAGAGTGAGTGAGAGGATAAGGATGAGCACCACTGCCCTCTCCAGAAAAGCTGGCATCAGATGACAAGCCGACAGTACACTGGGGTTAGCTGTCAGAAGAAAAAAAACAGAGGGGAGAGAGAATTTGTTTCTTGAACTGCAGATTTCTACAGGTGTTAGCTTGGTTTTTAAAGATTTTTTAATTTTTTTTAATATGGCAGAGATTTAGGAGGCAGAGATTTAGAAGTTTTACATGTCAAGCCAGATGAACTTAGGTAACACCACCCACAAAAACACCAGGACATTCTGATCCCACAGGTGTTCTTTTCTTACACTTGGGAATCTTTTTTACTTATCTGGTATTTCATTTAGGGATGTCACTGACCCCCTGTAGTGCCTTAATATTAGTTCAGGATCTGCTGTTAAACAGAGGTTGTGGTCCATTGGCACTGGGCTGCAAATCACATCCTTTGTCTTACATGTTAAGGGCTTTTATCTTTCTTCATGCAAAATCAAGTGAAAAGGACAGAAAAAGCAATTCTGAAGATATGCAAATGGAAAGATGAACAAATAAAAATTTGCATCTTAATAACTTTGAGATACTGAGCTCAGCATAACTGTTTGCATTATTTGCTCTGTATAATTCCTCACTTTATGCACCTTGCCCCCTTGCTTAAAACCCATTATCAGATACAGAAAGGTAACTGGGGAAATATTTTCTGAGGACTTAGATTTAATAATTCCTATAAGATATTTCACAGATTTTTATGTATCAATAATGTGCCTGGGCCAAAAGATAAAACAGGTAAGTGTTTTCTGTATGATATGATGGCAAAAAAACCTATGCAAACAAAAAAACAAACCAACCAAAACCTCCTGCTTCTTGTGATGAGAGAATTGGATGAATGGATGGATGGATAGATAGTGACACAGTCACCTTCATAGAGAATATATACAGCATGTATTATTTCTTCAAATAGTCATGCATGTGTGCTGTCCATGTCAGGGCCTCTCTATGAAAAACAAAGGGAGAAAATCAGGAAATATTTAAAAGTGGGACAGAAATTCAAAGGCAAAAGACAACCTGCTTAAGAGAGCAGAAGCAAGTTGTAGAAAGACAGCTTGACTAAAGTGGGTGAATTTTTATACTCTGAATGTAAATGTGCAAACAGTGTTATTCAGAGTAGGAAGATAAATTGTGGGAAGATAAGGAACTAACTATGCCATAAGGAACTATCTATGCTTTCAATTTCCCCACTTCTTCCTGAAAAGAATCAACTTTTGAAATAAAAACTATTTCACATGCTTGTTTCCACCCACAACAAAAAAGATGCTTTTTACTAAGTTATATTACACATTTTTCACACTAAAAGAGAATGCAGAATGCAACTCAGTACAAGAAACAGAAGTTTATTGTCAAATAAATTTAAAGAGCTATCCCTAACCTTCAAAAAATTCAGAAATACCCTTTTTACCTTATTGAAGCACTACAAAGAGACCCATAAAGCAGATCTTATCTGTTTTCATTCTGCTGTTTCTCATCAAATCTTTTGCTTTATCAGATCAACTAACTGCAGGACATTTTCTATCTTATCTCTCATGATAAAGACTACAGACATGGCATGAATTAATGTCAGCCTAAAAATTACCCAGCTTCTACTTAAGGAATATCACTTTGTGAGTTTTTTTTTTTTCAATTCATTAAATTTTTGGTGCTAAGTAAAAGAATTAATCTACCTTTTACTTAGAAACATTATTTAGAACATGTATCTTTCCATATAGGTTATTTTCTAAGAAAGGTCTTGCTCAATAAGAAAAAGATAATCTTGAGAAAATACCCTAAGTAACCACATGCTTAATATGGAATTAATTAATGTAGAAATCCATATTTTTTTACTTCAAAGATACATTTTGAAAGTTTCAATCGATGGACTTTTACATCAATGAGTTTCCATGTATTTTACAAATTTATATCTTTTTTTCTAGTTTATAACTGGACAAACCCCATTCCTAATATATTTAAACCAACCATAAATAACTTGAAACCATGATGATTTTTTTTAGCTTGCAGAGAAATTTCCTAGTTCAGCTGCCTTAGAGGATTAAGAACAAAATCAAAGCAGAATAAAACTCTTTCTCTTTCAGAAACATAGTGGGATAATGTAACCTATCATGAAAATGGATGGTGGCTATCAAATGAAAAACACAACCTACACTATATTTTCATATGCAATAAAAAGCAGGATTTTGTAATGCTTGCTAAAGCAGCATCTGGTAAACTAATGACAAAACTGATAAGGGAAAAAAGCCTTTTATGTCCAACAGTGAGAAGTACGAATCAAAACCAAGACACATCCAAAGAACTTAAAAAAAATCTGCCTTTATGATTGCAGCAACCTTTGAAATTGTATCGGGTGTTTTCTTTAGGGCATTTTCATGTTATTTCAAATTAATTCATGAGACATTTCATCTCTGCTCTATGCTTATAAAAATGTGGAATAAAAGACAAAAGGAGGTTTTTTTATATGCAAATGGCTCACTGAGATGATAAATTTGCCAATTAATCAATATCTTTGCAATGCCCCCATCTGGTGGCCAGGTGAGAGAGAGATTTTCCTCACCCAGGTAGGAGGTGTAGATGGGGCAGTATATACATATATTTATATATATAGATATATTTTATATGTACAGAAGTGCCCTTATTGCCTATTTTTCTATCTGAAAGCGTTTATAAAAGATGATTAAGCAAAGAGGTTTTTACAACTCAATCTACCTGCAAACCACCCAGCTCCTTCTCAAACACTCACTCACCTCTATCCACCACAAGTTTCAAGAGGAAATGTAGAATAGCTGCCAGAGGGAGACAGCTTTCTTAAGAAATAGGATTTATCTGGGACAAAAAGGGTTTCATCTTCCCAGTACCAGCAGAGTAATCCCACCCAAGGTGTGGCTGCCTTATTCCTTCATGGTTTGAAGCGTGACCAGGCAGAGATGGGTGTGATGTGCCTACCAGAGATCTGACAGAAAACAGCCAGCCCCACTTTCTGGAAATAAATCATAATACAGGATGGACAAGCTTGATTTTTTGAGGCAGAGTAGACTAAGTCTCAGGTCTCCAGTTCAAGTGAACTAAAGTTCTGTTCCAGACACTAGTGACTGTAAAGTCTCAGTAAAAGGATGATCACCAGTTTTATTTAACCAGCTAAATAAGCAAGTTCTATTTGATTTTTCCTTGTGAATCAGAGCCATCAGGGAAACAAAACCAACACAGCAATTCCAAATTATTTAAAAAGTAGATTTTTTTCTACTCATTTCAAGGGGATTAATTTTAAAGCTTTTCTAAAAAAATAGGTGGTTTTGTGGCCACATGCCAGACAGCTCTAAAAAAGCCAAGGAATAGTACAACACTTATCATTGAAAAGACACAATGTATCAGCATCAACATTTCCTAAATTGCCAGTACTGTATATTTAACACAAAAGACTTTCAATTTCCAGTTCCCTTCACCTCCCATACTTTCTTTTTTGACTAACTTGTTTTGATAGTAGCTCAGAAACTCAAACCCAAGGTTTGTTTACATTTGACTATTCAAATATGGAGCTTAGATAAGTGGCGAATTTTCCAAAAAGGAAGGAGTTCTTGCAGAATTGATTTTGCAATTGTTTCTGGTTCACAGTCTTTTTCAAGGCTCATAAGGTTCTGAGACACATGGCATGAATAAAATCCCTTCCAACACTGCAGATAAACAGAGGCTCCAGGCAGTGTCTGACCATGGATTAGATGTTTATTATACTAAAATAAATAAAATTACCTAGATTGCAAGGCTTCCAGCAAAAAGATGTTTTACCCATTCTCATGCTGTACTGATGCAATCCACCTGTCAGCCTGAATAAATGAATGGAATTAAATCTGCTTTATTGCAGGAAGCAAACATGAAAAGAAAAGGTGGTGAGAGGTTACAATTACTCAGTCTGCAACTGTTTAGTGCTTAGAAACTAAAACTGCAGCAAGGGAAAGGGACCTGGCAAGCAGAGCGGTACAGGTCTTTGAATTGGTTAAACTAATCTCTTCATTATTTTCAATTCTAAAGTAAGGATAATAAGAAATGGAAACAACAGTAATAAAATATTAAGGAGGGATTAGTTATAGTTCATATAGTTATAATTATATTAGTGATAATTAGCTGTGTTTGTCTTTCATTATTTCACCTGCCTTTTGAGGTGTTCTGGTGTTGTTTGAGATTCTTGAGGTCTTGTTAATTTGAAATTAGTTAAGTGCACCTATCAAGGTCAAAGCTCTGCCTCCCATCTCTTATCCACATGAATTCTATGTAATATTAAAAAAAAAAAAAAGTAAAACTATAGGGATCAAACATGCTACTGATCTTCACAGCACATGCTTAGCAACTAATATATTTTTAAGAACAAACATTTTCTCCTAAGGGTTTTGTTTCAGGCTCTTGTTCACAAAAAAACATTTGTTTTACCTGCCATAACATCAGTTTATAGGAATCTGATGGTTTGCTGCAGTATGATTATAGTAAGTATATTACATTTCCAGTACTGTCTAGCATAAACAACTCTGAGTTTCACATTTAAGGAACATTCCATCTCTAAATTGACACTTTGTAAACTGGAAATATTAAAAGAAGTTCTCTGGTTCATAGGAGAGAAAAAACTTTACAAATCCAACATATTTCTTCAGTGGAAAGCAAAAAAAAAAGATAACCAAAACAAAAGAAAATAAAAAACCACCAAAAAAATACACAGCAGATTAGGAAAAGTCTCCAGAAAACAGGAGTATGCAAAAGCAAAGTTATTTAAAAATTAGGATCATTGGCTAATCTACATAAATCCTTTCCTGAATCATAGTAAAAGAAGTAATTAAAATAGAGAAAAAGTCTAGTGCTGGTCTTTCAGGGCATAACTCACTGGTTTTGTAAAATATATGTTATCACTGATTCATCAGCTTTTATCAGGACTGATATAATTCAGATAACAAATGCAATAATTTTGAAGAAAAAGTTTTAGCTAATTTCCAATGGAGTTTGTTGGGGATTTTTTTTGGTTGTTTTTGGTTTGTTTTTTTTTAAAGGAAATTTTGTCTGTGGAAACTTTTAATTCTGAAAAGAAAATTGTCTTGGTTACTTGCTTCAAAATAGAAAATTATGCCAACTATTGCAATTTCACAAGGAAATCTAGAGAGTTTGTCTCCACAAAGGCAGAAGGAATAACACAAAGCCACCTTGCTGTGTCTGAGAAGCCAGCTGCAGTTAAGTCTCCGATCAGACCAATGCTCTGCAGCACTTACTCCTGCTGAGAAGCCCAAGGCAAATCTCCAGCATCAACAAAAGATGCTGGTGCTCTTGTGCTTCCTGGTGCAAATTTAAATCCAGGGAAGGATGATAGGATTAAAGAATAAATTGTGTTGAATGGGGTCTCTACAGAACATCTGATGTACTCCTACTCAAAGGAGAGTCCACCATCACATTTAATTCATATTCAGGTCCATGCACAGGTATGGACTCTGGCTGTGTCCAGGGATATTTATCATTTTATCTCATGGGATTTATCCATAAAGTGAGTGCTGGATCCTGGAGTTAATCTAATTCAAACATCCATAATGCAGTTCCTGGGAGCACCCAGGGAAACTCATGTTTGAAGGGGAATCCAAGCAGGCAAGATATCTAAACGTGGATGCTTCTGAGCCCAAGGGCTTCCCTGAACATGGATATCTGTACATGCTTTAGAGGTGAAGGAAAGCCAGAATGTTTGATGGTTAGAATCAAGCATATAGAATCTTACAGTTTTCCACAAACCTGACTCATCAGAAAACTCACAACCAGTAAGGCATATAGTCCCTTCTGAACAAACATTTTCCCAGTAGACATTCAGAGAAATTAAAAATTGCATTTTAGTAAATGTGCATTTGTATCTCTGCAGTGTGCCCTCAGCAGTAATGTTGGCACTTGATGGCCAAGAATATTTATTTCATAAAGGCATACAGAAATGACAAAAATCTCATTCAATGAAGCCAAAAAAATGCAACAATTAGAATAACTCTCCTTCCAAGCTCAGCATGCTTAGCTAATATTATGACAAAAACAGAGAGGTAAAACACACCTTACTGCAAGATTATAACTATGGCAAGACATTGACACCTACAGTTTAGAAAAATGTGTCGAAATTCTCATGACACATATGTAAATTATAGCAAATTTTTCTTCAGAAAAAAGAGCAACATCAACAAGAGCTACAAAAGTATTTGTGCTAGTCACTCTATTATTAGGCCATTTTTTGTACTACCTAGTGATGAATTGAATCATACGGTATTGTTTCACTTTTGACCTCCAAATCTCTCCCCTTCCAACTCTAAGATTAATCTTCCAATTTTCAAGTTTATGCAGTCATTCAAGCATTCTATATGCTGATTCATACTCTTGCCAAGAAAGATGTAAGGTTTGCAAATACTCTGAAGTTAGCATTTCATTTTTTCAGATCAGCATTCCTTTGCCCACAGAAATAAGCAGTATGGGTCAATACAGGAAGGCCCACAAGTCTTCTGGCAGCTTAAACATAAAAAAGTTTCTTAATGTTGTTAATTAAAGACCCAGTTCTGAGGCTGTCATCTGAGCATATATTTACTCCAGTTAAGTAACACTCACCTCTAAGAATGGACAACAGTCACCTTCTGGAACTGAAAAGCTGACTTTGACATCCATTAATAGAGTTGAAGACCCAAGGCCACATAGTTTGGGTTTTACAGAACATTCTACTTTATCCTCCAACACTTTCAAGCCCTAGCAAGTTTTCTGATATAAAATAAAACTTCTGTATTACCATATAGTTTTTTCACCCACTCACAGTAAACAGTTCAAGGTCAGACTCTTAAGAATTTACTATTTTTTTCTCCCATAAATTTAGAAACTTGAAATAATGAATAAGAATCTGCTTCCACAGTTCTTTGCTGTGCAGACCCCTTCACCAAGACTTTCCACACAATTCTCAGGACTATAAAATCACCCTGTGACTCTCTAATGTGACCAAAGAGAAGAAATTTGGACAGCACTCCAAGTCAAGTTGGGTTTGTTTTTTCTGTTTGATTTTTTTTTTTTTATTCTTGTCAGCTGATTTCAGAACCATCAGAACTTTACCAAGTTAACAGACTCATTCTCTGCTTAGAGACCTCTGCAAGCCTCAGAGCAAGGTGTTTTATTAGCTAAAAAACTCCTACTAAACACTCTGTGACAGTTGTTTCACTTCAACATGTGAACAACTTTACTGACCTTGTATGAGGTTCTCACACAATGGTCAAAAAGGATTTTCCTTACCATTCTACTCATGATTATTTGACCATGCTTTTCAAGCAGGGTTATATAAGTAATGCAACCCCCTGCAAACCATAAAATAGAGGATTTCCATCCCTTGTCAAAATATTAAAGAACTGGGAAAAGATTGGGAATGTGATAGTACAGCAGATCAGAGACCAGTGTGGCAAAAGGTTATTCCCTTTGATATTCAACACCACACCATTTCAAAGGAGATTGACAACTCAAGTTTAAAAAAATCCCCAAGGAAAAGAACATCAGCAGAGACATCTGACAGAGCTGTCACTTCAGACATGAGAAAAAAGACTGAAAGCTGGGGCTTCCAAGAGAAAGTTATTTTTATTTATTTTTCCAGCTGCTTATTTCCGTGTCTCCACCACAGCCTGGATTTAGTTATTTCTTTGCATCCCTTTGTCCTGCTAAGTTCTAGTTTTACTGTCATTTGTAACATCCAATGATGCTTGTCTAGTTAGCGTATTACATGTGTAGCAGCCTTTTCCACAGACCTCGGGAATAAATCACATCAATGTATATAATGAAAATAATATAATAGTAATAATAATACAATGAAGAAATTGTGATTATTGTGCTGCAAGAAACACCAACTTAAGGCACCATTACTCTTATTTCTTATGTCCTTATCAAATGTAGCCCCTCAGCCTCACTTCTCAGACCATACACCATTTCCCACTTCACATCACTATATTTAATAAATTGATCAGATAGTACATTCATACACTTTCAGCTTTCAGTAGTAACCACAGTATTGTTTACTGTGTCCCAAATGCCCCAAACTGTTCAAAGATTTATTTTTTTTTTCTATTTTCAATCCAAAGCATCTCCAACTATATTGTTTCCCTTTGCAAGAAGGAGACACGGCATCTTTCAGGAGGACCACCATCCTGTTAAAAACATTGGAGACTGCATTAGTACTGTATGTGCCTGCAGGAGTTTTCCAGTTAGGATATTACCACCAGTAACATATCCCACAGTGTGGTGTACTACAAAGACACCACAAATCTGTCACCAAAATAAACTCCAGCATTTGGAGTCTGACAGATCCTTTGGGACAGACATTGTTACTTCCTACTCATAAGCCAGTGCATGTGTCTGTTAGCTCATTAGGGCATCATCAAAGCTTATGTATTTCCCTAAGACTTTGGAACTACCTACTTTGAAACTTAAGACAGCTGCAATCACAGCTTAAAAGATATATTTATCCTCAGACTTCTGCTCATCCCCAGACATAACGCCTTTCCTGGTGCGTACACTATGGCATTTTTTCCCTGTAAAACAGAAACAATCCACTGACCAAACTGAGCTCTAACGTACTGTAGCCTGTATTTCTTGCCTCTGCATCATCTTACGAAGAAAGACAGAGATGGCTGTAGCAAATCATAGTACAGATTTACAGAGAAAGCAGATAAAAAGCAGTTATCTGAAGTAGAAGAGTGTCACACTACTTGGTCTGAGTTCTACGGTTACTTGACTTGCTGAGTTTTAGCTGAGCTGTCCACACTAGAGAGAGAAAGCATCAAATGATGTCAGGGCACCTTCAGTATGACACCATAGGGAAAAAGCCAGACTTGACAATCAGATGATGTCTTGAATGTTTATACATTTTCCAGTGAGAATTTCTGGTCTAAAATTAGGCATCTTTTAGCTGATCTTCAGTTAGTATGCTGTATTTTAATATAATGCAGATAGCAAACACATGGAAATCCAAATTGTCCATATTAGACAAATTAAAACATTAAACATATTTTGTACTAACACAATCACAAATAATAACAGAGTATAAATATGAGCTAATACATTTCTAATCTGTTGAAACAGCAGAAAAAAACATATTTAGGACTAAATTCAATAGTAACTCCTATATCAGTATAAGTTTCCCAGGAGTGTTTTAATATTTTACCAGTATGATTATGGATCTGATATACTTCTGAAGAAAAAAAAAAATCATTAAGTGGCACTCAACACTACATTCAAGTAGTCTAGGCTTTTGAACACTTAGTGACATTAAGAAATAAAAGTGGCAGAATTACTCGGTTGCAAACACAATGTCTTGGTTTAGTCATGTGAAAGAAGCAGGCTGAAAGTCAACCACATCAGAATCTAGAAAGTAATCAGCTAGAAAATAAGCTAGGAACCATCCCCATTCAAGACAATCTGGAATTTTACTCACTGCTAGTAATGTGTGAATTTGCTAACCCCAAGCACTGTTTTTCTCTAGCTCTCTAGTACAGGAAAGCTACACTAAGGCATCTGTATTTGTGAGTCTACTCCAGCAATTAACATATGGTCACCACATGGGACACTGACATTTTCATACAGTTGGTCTTTGCACTTCATTAATTTATCTTAAAACAAAATTAATCAGATAAGCAGCAATTCTAAGCAATATTCTCTCTTTTCTCCAGACAACAGATCTGTAAAAACTGGTTTTAGATAATCTGCAGAAGTTCAAAAAATTTGTACAAAACTTCTGAGAACAGCTTGAACATGCTGCTGGTTACACAATGAAACTGTTGCACTGAAAAAGTAAAAATGAAGATTCTTTTTATTTTCCTAAGAGGAAAGAAAAGTATTTCATGTCCATTTTGCAGCAGTTTTACAGATGCTGAAACAATAACACACCTCCATGAGGGAAGAGACCTTGTATGTTACTAATGTTCACCTGCCATATCAAATTCAAGTGAGGTATCTTTCGTGAAAAAAAGGGCCTATTTGGAAAACTTAGTCCATTATGAATATTTATCCCAAGACTGAAATGAAATATCATGACATCAAGCATAGTAAGAGACACCCTCATATCAAGTGCAAAAGCAAACATGACTGAATTTCCATTTCAATGAATTTTGGGTTTCTTTCTAGTAAGCACAGTTGTTATTCTGAAGCTTTCTTCTCAGTGTCTTCTTGTGCTGCTTTAAAAGCAATATTTTCTTTAAGATTTTGAAATCTTCCATATCACCAATCACTCTTGCAAAATTCCTTCAGCATAGTCCAATAATTACTACTATTTCTTATTTTTATAAACCAAGCACCTATCCTTAGTCAGGGAGCATGGAGGAGGAATTCGCCTTGTCTTAGTTAACTTTAATTATTCCAAAGTGAAGCTCTGAAGGCATCTTAAATTGTCATTTTCACATTTAACATGGCAGGCAAATCTTAACACAAGATCATAGAGGCTTTCTCAGCCTCCTTAGTCATACAGAAAGTACTCTTTTACAGCGTTTTCATTAGGATTTAAAACCAAATTAACTAACTCAAAACCTTTCCCCACTCACCACTTTTGTTTTAAATTATAAGGAAGCTGAGACCCAGTTGTAGCAGAGATATTTAAAGACCAACAGGTTTTCCTCTGCAACCTAAATTCCATTTAAACATCACCTTTAAATACAGTTTTTAACTCATTTTTTTTCAGTCTACCCTTACCAGATTCATCTGTTAGGTTTTAATAGATTAATTAATTTAATTTCAGTCCTACAGCTTTTTTGAGCCAACCCTAGATCAAGCTCAAAGCTATTAAGGTTTAACATTTATTTTCTGTGACTTTCTATGTATAGTTAATACAGAGTCACCAGTTATGGTCCTTGAAGTTAGTTAGAATATACAAATTTGTGTGTATTTGCCTAGTAAAAATTGACCTTCAAATAAAGGCTCCATTTTCATGAGAGATTTTATGAACAGTTTTGGAGGGAAGACCATTTCCCTATAAAAATGCACAGACTGTGTGGTTGCATTTGTTGGGGTTATTTTTGGTAAAATAAAGATATAGAAAGTATACTTTAAAGTAAGAATATGGAGAATTTCTTTACCTGACTTCTGCTTTCTAGCCCCTCAGGTTATACTTCACATCTCATTACCCTATTGTTCTTCACAAGGATTTATACATTCAGGTAAAACTCACTGACAGCCTCTGTTTTCATATTTTTGCCTTTTTCCCCCTTGCATTTCTCAATACTTTAAGTACAAGTGTTATTAAACTCTGCCCTAGGATTTCTTCTGTAAGTGAACCTGTTCAGAAGTTGCTTCTTACTCTGGCTTCGAGAGCTGACTGAAAAGTCAGAAACAGGAGAAAGAATAAATTAAATACTTGCTACTAAGTCAGATATTAACAGAGGATACTTCTTTTTACCCATTTTAAGAACAATTCCAGAACTGGAGCTGTTTCACTTCCTGGTATAGAATAATAAGAATGCCACCTCCTTTGAGACTTATGACCACCAGGCAGCCTCTTTGGGAAGAATTATCATTGCTTACAGAATTTGTATCTTTTCTGAGCTTCCAAAATCCATTTAAATTAAAGCATAAGTGCAAATAAAAGTACACTAAACAGAACTAGAAACAGTATTTCTTACTTATTTTCTAACCTCCAGAATAAAGAAATTAGAAGAGAAGGGTAATTCAAGAAAATTAGATGCAAACACATAAAAAAAAAAAAATAGAACCACCTTCATATATATGAAAATAGAAAGTAGATAAATGAAAAACACTGAATTTTTTTCAGCAGAGAAAACATACAAATTGGATACTCTGCCCTACCTGTCTCAGAAAAAATAATAGCAGTAATAAATTACCTCTGCATAAAGAAAGTGCGTGACTTAATCAATACCAAAATTTTGCATCTGGTTCTCATACCTGCACAGAACAAAAGAAAAAGAAATAATTATTTTCAAGCCAGAAACAACTATAGAACATATTTGCTGAGATTTGTGTAATTAGAACCAATCCTGATACAAAAGGCTTTCATACAAAATTATTTACTCAATTTTACTTACTCTTTCAACCAAAACAAATTTCTATAGCAAAAGCCATGTTTCAGTACTTTAAACACCTATGCTTTCAACCCTCTGCGACAAAGGAATTATCCTGAGACATCTTGCTCTGCCAATTCCTTTGTGCAAATAAAACCCAAGGTATTGGAAAAGTATTACAAGGGTTACATGTAGAAGAAACCCTTACTAAACTTATAATACAGGCAAATAATTTTGACTTCAGGACTCCTGACTGATTTTTATTGTTCTTAAATCAGGACAAATACGTGAGCAGCAGCCTGCCTTGCACGGAGTGAACCTCGGCAAAATCAGGGCAATCATTTTCTATGTTTGGGTTTAAAGTCTGCACACTTGTGTTCAACGAGGTAAGAACTTGGTTGAAAAGCAGAAATTTCAATCTCTAAGGAAGATGGACAGTAAATAGCAGAGGATGTAAATGGCTAAAACACTTCAGCTGTGCATTTGACACGATCTTTATGGCATATTGGAAAGCATATTAGATAAGCCCACTTTAAATCATGGCACAGAGAAAAGTTCTTGTTTCTACCTGAGATCTCATCCATGTACAAATGTACTAATGTACTGTCAGTACATTAGATACAATACACTCCAGAAAAATTCCTGACATAAACTGGCAGGCGAGCACCAAGGCATCCATGACCTGGATAATCTGAGAGCCCCATGGGTCAACCAAAAACACTGTCAGAGCAACCACAATTCATCCACATGAAGCAATTTCCAGAGGCAGGTTCCTTCGTAAGGTCACTAAGGTCAATCTGATAGAAGTGGTTCTTACAGTAAGAAATTATTAGTGTTCTGAAAATTGCACAAATTTCTGCAGAGTTCAGCAGTTAGAAGCTCTGCTCGGGATACATACAACAGCAGCTATCTTTAATGAACGCACTGATTAATTCTCTACAGTCCCCTTGCCACAGACAGAGCCAAAGATATCACTGGGCCTCTACCTAGGGGTGACTCATCATTGTTTTTAATCTGAAACCACACATGTCATTGGTGAAACTGGAAAGATGCTCTCCCAGTACAGGCCTCCTGATGGGCAGTGAAATCTCATTCTCCAAATAAAAATGGTGATTAATGAGGACAATGAGCATGATACAGAAAACATATGTTATCTTTCTTAACACAAATAGATGGGAACTAACAAATAAAAAATGGTCAGGAGAACACTTGAGTGTAAATGAAGACACGTGACTCTGCCTTTCACAGCTGGTTTACTAGTTTTGGGGAAGAAGTCAGAACAGAATCTGCAAAGTTATATTTAAAATATTAGGGGACTGAGAAATTAGTGAGAAACTCTTAGAAACTGATTTAAATTTGGGTTTAAAGGAGGAAAATAGGGTTATTTCATTTGCTATCCCTCATGCTTGACATCGTTCTGATTTTAGAGTAGGCAGCAATTCCTTTCTGCAAACAAGACTGTCACTGTGGCCCACTGCATCACTCATACCACGAGACTGGACAGAGTACTTCTCTCTGCCTGCTTCCATTAGGGTCAGGGTTACTATTCCTCTATCCAGTGCTTCTTAATCTTTCTTCTGAGAGCAGTTTGTACTCAATGGAACATTTTTCTGTACTCAGAGACATCTACCACTGTTCTACACACAAGGCCCTTTAGTCATCCTGTGAACAGACTGAGCTGCTCCAACACAAACTCCTGAAAAAAACACAATGGCTCCAGCTCATGTCCAAATTTTGGTTTGTGATTTGCCACAATATTCTCTCTAGAAATTCAAGCAGTGCTATGACTGGTTAATAATATGGTGGCTCCCTGTTTTCAAAGACAAGGCCCCCATTTGCCTTTTGTCCAGATTTCTTGTATAGCAGCTGTTTTTGAATTATCTTCAACAGTGGCATTTCATCAGCCAGATTATGCTGCAACATAAAGAGAATTTTATGATTAAATCCAGTATATTTAAAATACTTAAATTACCCAAGTAAACTACTAGTTAAAAAAAGCTTTTGTTAAAAGTAAAATTGACACCAAAATAAAACATCCACTTAAAAGCTAACTAGAGAAAAAATTAATTTATAGCAGATGATTAAAAACAAAGTTACAAATGCCAGGCAGGCACCATATTTTCAATAGCATCCCACAAAACCTGAGCACAATGGAACAGTCGGGGTGCATACTTCGTTCAGCAAAAATACCTCAACTTAAAGCATCATGCCCCTCATATTAAAGGCATATCTGCTATTTTTTTTCCAAAGACCCATATAAAAATTTTGCTATCTCCTGTCCCTAATTTCTTAGACTACAGGCAGATTATTGCTGTTGTTTGTATTATGAGCAACTTCACAAGTACTATATCTGCATTCAGCATACAAAAACCTGAAAGACAGAGTGTTGCTGAGTTCTACACACTGGGGAGCTGTAGTGGTTTGGATTCACCAATTTGAATTTTCTGGCCAATGCACCAAGTAATGTGGTGGGTTTAGTGCTGTGTAAAATCACCAGTGAATTTATTCATTCTCTTGCTGTGAGATATGGATTAGGAGGAGGCCAAAACAGGATCAAACCTTAAAAGGTATAAAGAAACTTCATTAATAGAACTAAAAGAATAAGAAGAATCAGAATAAAACCTCCAGAATAGTTTTCCTCCCCCTGCCTAGCTTCTTTCCTTTCCCAACTGACAACAGAGACAAAACCTGGGATGCCAAATCAATTACCAACTATACAATAGTCTTTCAGCAGTTCTTGTAGGGAGAGGAGTTTCTCTTGCCATGCCATGGAGACTTCTCCACGAGAAGCAGTTCTCTCCTGGCTTTTCATTTCCATGAATAGCAGGTGCCCAGGAAAAGTTCTGCAATCATGAAATTCCTCCCATTTTAACAGACCTCCTACTGTGGAGGTCCTAGCTGTGTCCATGGGCCATGAACTCATGGGGTATTATCTTAAGGAAGAGTTTTCAAAGGTAAAGGTTCTCTTAATCTATCTCTGTCATCATCATCTCTGGGAACAGAGGTTTTCTTCTTCTCTCCCTGAGGGCAAAGGGTCTTCATCAACTCTCATCTCTCTCTGTTCAAGCTTCTCATGGGATCATAGCTACTCCAACATCTGCTTGACTTTGTCAATGGATGCCTCTGCTCACATCTACAGCTTGAACACTTTATCCCCTCATACCCTCTCATGAATTAAAGGGGATATTTTACTGTATCATTGTCCATTTCCACAGCCTTATCAAAAGAGCTTTCAGCCCTATTAGTGCATCTTCTCATTCTCCTTCCATCTGAGGCTTGACTCTTTCTTTATTGACCTTGGTGTCTTCATGTTGTCTTTCTATGAGTCATCACTCTTTTTCTCTCCCTGAAGAGAGGATCAAGTCTGCAGGTCTCATCTGTGTAGTGAAAGCACCATGCCAGGCCTGCAGATGGCCATGGGCAGCAGCTGTGGCAGTCATGATGACGGATATCAGGCTGTGCTGGGCCTCTCTGCCTGGGGGAGGCTGACAGGCCTGGCTCAGCCTGGAGCCCAGCAGACCCTGGCTCAGCACAGGCTGGGGGTTTTTAGTGTCAGCAAGACATCAGCAGCCGTGTCCTGGCCCAGCCTGGGGCCTTTCCTGCAGCCTCCATCCCTCACCTGGGAGCTCTGGGGTCCATCCCAGCCCCCTCCAGGCCGCACAGGCCATGGGGACACAGGGCCGGCCTCCCCACAGCTCTGACACCTTCTGAGGCTGGAAGAAAAAAGAGAGCTTTCCCAGGCTTGCTGTTCTTTAAAATGAGGCTCCCACAAAAGGTGGATCCAACTTCCAAATGGTTCAATCAGCTGTCTCAGAACTAGCCAGCTATTGGTTTTTCCTAGGCACAGAGGAAGCTCCCAGCAGCTTCTCTGAGAGAAATCACTTCCATTGGTGGTTTCTTACTTCTTCCCCAAATGTTAATCCATGCAAAACCAGCACAGAAGCCCTGATTATTTTTCCTACACAGGAGAAAGTTAAACAAGGCTAGTTGGGAAGTGTATTTGTGGGCAGGTTCCCCTTCTCTGTTATAGTGAATGAGAAACGAGTACTTACATAAGTATATTTTAAGACACAAGCACTGAAAGCAAGTAAAACATACCTGTCCACAAATGTATCTTATCAATTGCTAAAAGACATGAAATATTAAAGTTGTTTAGATGTGAAGGGAAAAATAGACTTTCCTGCTGTCCAGAAAAGCAAAACTGTCTCTACCAGATCTCAAGTCAAATGCAATTTACATAATTTAAAATTTTATGGACTCAGATATTTTTCTTATGTTAAAAAAAAAGTCTTATCTCCTATGCTAAGTATGTTCTCCATGACCCAAATTGATCCTACCTATATAGAGAAGCAGAGCACAAAATGGAGGTTTCTGGTGAAAATATCTTTTCCTCTTTTAGACACAATATTGATAAAACATTTTCTAAACCTTTTGTAGAGGTGAGATCAGCTATATTTTTTGCTACTGCAATGAAAAATGTTGCCACAACTTCTTTGCAGACAGTTTTGGGAGGGTTACCCCAGCCACTGCAATCTCCTACTTCATATGAGGCTTTTATAATAACAATTAACTCTATATCCCTCCAAACAAATAATAGTGTCAAGCTATAAAAAACTAACTTCATAGGACCAGAAGGACTCAAATAGTTAACGTTGCACTCTCTATTACAGCTATTTGACATTATGGTCCACAGAATAAGAATACAGTAATCGGCAAAATAGAACATTCTTTGTCGACTCATGTGGAAAAATACTTATCACAGAAATCTTTGAGACAGAAAAAAATGTTAAACTCTCTAAAAATTTTCATGAAAATTTTAGGTTTTTTCTTTCCTCCCAATGCCACTAGTTTCCACTTGATAAGTACAATGACAAGCCTTCATTTTCATGGGCATTTAACTCTCAGTTACTGAAAGGATTTATGAAGCATAATTATCTTTTCAAGACATTAAAAACACAGTAAGATACAGGAGCAAAAAGATGACAAATTGAGATGTAAGCAACAAGTTTGTGGGTGGTCATATCTTTATGTTCTGGCACTAAAAATCAAAGATGAAGAACTTCCACATAATCTATTTATCTGACTGCTGTTCATAAGACTGTACAACAAAAGAAATTCAGTATTTTCAGCAGTAGTCTACCAACTTATAGAGTTATATAGCCAAATCTAACAATTTTGATGGTGGTTCATAGAGAATGATTTCTCCTGTTGTACTTTGGAAGTGCCTTTAATATCAACACAAAAGTTACACTTGCAGAGTCTTTCCCTGGCAAAGTGGTTTGGTGAAAGGAGTCAAGATCCATCTGTGAAAAAAAAAAAAAAATTACTGATTTAAAATATTTAAAACCTGAAAAAAAATTCTAATATAAATTTGTTTTTCTGCCAATCCATCCATCTCTTCAGTGTGGATAAATAATTGGGTCTTCCATCTCAGCACCAGGCACTCTGGAAATGCTCTTTGTCCTGCACAGCTAAAGGCCCCTTCCTTTTAGCTCCATGTCACCTGTTTGAGGGAAGGGTTGATGTTTGATGTGAATGCAGCTTTCAGCCTGAGTTCCTAGGCCAACTATAGCAGGTTATTTTTTCATCTTTCAGTGGGTAGTCCCTAAAGCAATTCTGATCCTTGAAGTAAAAGTTCCCTAGAAAATTCTGCATTCGTAGATCAGCACAATGTATTCAATTTTCCTTTTCTTTACCACTTATGTAATTCAAAGAACCCTAAGTGGGAAATCATCCCCTTACCTGCACTGCAATAGAAACTTGTGTTCCTTGCCCATCAGCAGCAGTATAACCTTCCAAAGAAATTCCCTCTGTATTTGGGGTCTGTAAAACCTCTCTCTATGGCGCTGAAGCCTAGGAGGGCATCCATGCATCCCTCTTCCTCACCTTGAACAATTAATGAAGCTGCCAAATGCAGCTGAGGATGTCAAAGAAACTGTAAGCCTAATGATTTCTACAATTTAAACATCTTTGCAGGAAGCCCTTAGCATGTGGCATTACCTTGTAGAGAGAGTTCTGTATGTCTGTGAGATAATGTATTTGACTAGAACTGGCAATGATCACGTCTCTATCTGTGTATCAGTAGACAGACACCCTAGTGATTAATTCTCTTTTTATCACATCTTTAGTTGTCTAATCTATTCTCAGCACATTAATTTGTGTCTTTCAGGGGCTATTCAAACAGCTTCTGCCCTTTAGAAGTCCTTCAGAACAATCACCATCAACAAAAGGGGTTGCATTCCCCCTAAAATGTTAGCTTATTTAGATAACCAAATTACAGAACTTTCTATCAATAGTGAAAATCTTGTATTCTGGCTCTGAATGGGACAGAAACACATTGAAGCTTGGTTCAAGACAACATCAAGCTTTATCCATCAGGTTATTTTTAAAAGATGTTAAGTGTTATAACATGGATATGTTATATGGATATGTTATAACCCTTATGTATGAAATTACTGGAAAGCTGAAGTTCTGATTTTACAAAACATCTGCTCTTTGTCCTGAGGTCTAGACAGCTCAATTTCTGAGTCACTAAGAAAAATCTTTGACCCACAAGTTATATGACTGATTCTTATGATTAATATTTGTCTCTGCAAACCTCTACTACGTAGAATTCAGTTGGTGTTCAAGCTTCGTGAAACAACTGGGTTTTTAAGCGATATATTAATTTACGTTTCTTGTTTTTTGGATGATCAGCAGTTTACATGATCCCAAATTTACCACTGTAGAAGGTTACACTAACATGATAAAATATGAAACTTGAGCAAAACACAAGATTGATACTTGAACTGGTTCATGATAACAATTCTCAAAATATACTGAATAAACCATTTTTCCCCATTTGGAAAAGGACTTATGGGTTTTATAAAACAAACAGTCTGTCACTTGTGGATGCACAGGATGTAGAGCAATGGGGAAGGGAGAAGACTTTCCAGAAGAGGAGAAGCAGCAGATCCAGGCACAGGAGCAGAGTTCAGAAGTCTGTTCAGATCCCACACCACAGCAAAGGGAAAATGGGAAGAGGAAGGAGCAGCAGAGAAAAACAATTAAGAACTGACCCCACCTTTTTCCCTGCTAAACAACAGACCTGGGTGTAGAGGAGTTGAAAGTAGAGAGAAGATGAGACTGGAAAAGGCAGAAGGAAAGGGGATACTTTAACACCCACTTTTTTGTTTCTCACTACCTGAATCTCTTTTACAGGGCAACATATTATTTTCTCCAATATGAGTCTCTTTTGGCAAAATTAATGACTGGTGAGCAATCTCTCTGAGTTTTCTCATCCTATTTTCTCTGCTGCATCCTGCTAAGGTCAGGGGAAGCTGAGGGGAGGAATGGGCAGCTGGTTTGAAGTTGGGCTGTTAGTCAGGGTTAATCCACCACAGTGGGAGCAGACGGATTTGGGGGAGAAAAAAACTGTGGCAAAGGACATTACAATTCTGAGCAGCACATGTATATGCATATAAATAGTGATAATTCTTGTGACTTGGAAGATAGAGTTCTATTTCTTTTGGGCTTGGTTTGGGGTGTTTTTCTGACACATTTAGATTTTTGACTCAAATTAAACACACAGACTTCATCACAAATTAAAAATCTAAATACATCATTTACATTATAATGTATTTCCATAAAAAGACAAAGCTGAATTTTGCCTGTGACCAATCACTATCGAAACTAATGTTCCCTCAGTCCTGTTTCACACTTGCCTAATTTTAGCTTCAGTTAATTTAATACTGAAAAATCACGTGGCCACCATAGTTTTCACATTATAGGCCTATCATGGAGTTCATTTAAGGTAACATTCAACACCTCTTAGTGAAACTGCAGGCAATTTACATAGCTGTGCTGTCACTCCTACAATTAGAAGTTTGAGGATCCAGTCTGGTTTTTAGGAGGTTAACATAAAGAAGCTCAAACTGCAAGTTTCGACATCAGTCATGCTGACTGTAAACATAATCAGTTCATCAATGTCTACTTAAGCTTTTGATCCCTGATGACACTGTGAAAGTTGACTGCAAATAAAAAATTCCTGGAGTCTGTTAGAAACTAATCTGGAATAGTTGCAATATATGAAAGCTGTTCCAAAAGCCCATCAGTTCATACACAATGTAACAACCACAGGCATCTTATCATCCTTATGGGGCACCACAGCTAGGACATGGAAACATAGGAATAAATTAATTTTTTATGGCCCAAAGGCAAAAGTTAATTCTTCAGAAGAAGTTGCTGTGATGGTACATAAGCTTCCAGGAAAAATCAGGGACACTGAAGTGAGTTCAGCCATTAGAAAAGTTCAGATATCTATGGTTTTATGTCCCTTGCTTGGCAGAAATAAATATATATTTAATAGAAACAATAATATAAATATATTCTATATAATATACATAACATATACTGTATATTCTATATAATATATATTCTATATAATAAATAAAACATATAGATAACATAATACAGATTACCTATAATATATATTCTGTATAATATATAACATATAATATATAACAATTATAATATGAACAATTATAATGTAATATAAATAATAATGGAAAGAAATATATATTTATTATAATAATAAATAAGCTTGTTTGTTATTTCTACCCAAGTAATTAAAAGACAGTCTGATGCATTTAATTAAGTTCTTCCTTACCAAACTACAAACTACATAAACAGTTACTATCCAATCTCTAATTACAGGTAAGAAACCTATGAGATGAAACAAATTCCAGTACAGTAGTACAGCTCTACAAATCCAGGACTAGTTCTAACACTAGCTCTCAGTGACCATGCTCTTCAGAATACACTTTCATCATTACTAGTTTATGGCTGAAATCAAGAAAAACTGCTGCACTAAGCAATAGCAATTTCCTGATTCTAATATAATAGCTGTGAGTGATACTCTGAATGGAGAAAATAATTCAAGGTTTGCAATGCTATAAAAGTCCTATGTACAACTACAGCAAATGTTGGTGTTGCAAAATACTTCAAAACATTGATGGATAAAATATTTTTTTCAGCTTTTTTTCTACATCTATGAAATGCAAAACCAACTGTTTCTTTCAGTATCAAGATAGATTAATGTGACTTTTATCAAGATAGAACTAGGAAAAGTGAAGTAAAGGGCAAGGAGATCAGAGGATTGATTACTAAGATAAACAAACCCTCCTAACCTAGGCAAGGTTTCAATTTCTTCATCCTTCAGATCATGATATTTGGTAAAAAAACAGGCTGCAAAATTACAAGTATCACTCAAGTTCTTTTTAAGAGATGTGCTCTACAGCCTCTTGTTGCCATCCATAAAACGTTTATTACAAAAACCTGCAAGACATCATACGAGTTATGGGCATCAAAATATATATTTCAGTCTCAGGAAAAGAAATTTCCATTTTACAAAGCAGGAAAATGTAGATGAAGAATTTCATACTTTGCTATTACAAAAAAAAACCCCAATAAATGCTATCAAGAAATATTTTCAGAAGAAAGCAGTCACCTTCAGGTACTCTGTGAAAGCCAAGCTGTGGTGCAACACTGTTCAAATTAAGCAACCAGCAGAGACTACCTCAACACTTCTTGTCATGTTAAACTGATAACCAACACTCCACTTCTCTACTACTAAACACAAAGGTGTGTTAAATCCTACAATCCTCCTGGTTTAAAAAAAAATAAAGTTTTAGAAGGTGGTAAGAGAACTGTTGATTTTTAAAAAATTTGAATGTTCTCTAGATTTAAATCGAAATATCTTTTAGAGAAATTTCAGTCTGAAAAAAAAATGTGTGTCAGGGCTACAGTTAGCCCACTTGCTAACACTTTCTCCTTAATTTTATTATTTCATACAAGAAACAAAATAGCTACAGAAAAGATTTATGGAGCCTGCTAGAGAAGAAAACTGGACTTGGAAGCTGGCAGCACAGAAGATCCTTAAAAGCAATTTTATGGTCATCTTTTGTTTTCTGTGTACTTTTTCTTCAGTCAGCTGTGAAACATCATTTTTGTATACATTCTTTTCTATTTTTATATTCAGTAGAAACAAGAAGTCTAAGTTACCACCCACAGCTCATTGCATTAAAATTGCTACTAACAAATGCATTATAAAAAATTATGTTTCACAATTCTTTGTGCCCAAAAATACTCTTTTTCTGAAAGCTGTTATTTTTAAATGAGAGAGATCCCTGCAATTTTATATATCTTAGCTGTATTTATGAAGGGAAAATAGGAAAAGAGACAAAAATAGTGATTATAATATCTCTTTAAAAGGTCTGAAGGCCCTAGAAGGTTGTTTACTTGCAACAACAATATGCAATTAGCATTTTCTTGAAGTAGTTTTCCAGATTTACCAACAACTTTCCCTGAAGTAATGCATCCAGTCAAAAATTGTGGCTTTATTATGCTTTTGATATATGTATTAATATTGCATTATATTAATATATATATACAATATATATATGTATAAAATATATTAGTTTATAAATTATAATGTGTATAAAACTGAATAGATCTAAATCTCGCAGAAAATGTGGACATGGTTCTGTGGTTCTGTGTTTTAGGCAGCCCTGCTTGAGTGGAGGGTTTGGATCAGATGACCTTCAGAAGTCTCCTCTTACCCCAACCTTTCTCTATGGCTGAATGTATTTTACATAAATTACCCTGTGACAGACCACCCTGATTTGATAATATGCAAATGCTTCCATAATCTACAGAAGACATTTACTCAGGCTTGATAGACACACACTGCAATCTCACTGAGTTATAGCACCAGCAAGTTTCAAACAAATCAAATCAGAAAGGGAATAAAATGTAGATTAGTAGGTACAGTCTACAGTCATTGAATACTACCAATCAATTCCGCCATAGTTTCACTTACACATCCTTATTTTTACAGTTTCTCTCACTAAAAGCTTTACATCTTTTTGCTCCAGAAATTTCATTCTAATCTCCAGCCTAAGAAAGCTCAGTTTTCTATCAAGCCATGTTTCAATATGTTCAGCTTCATTAAACCTTTGGTTGTCTAATCTTGTGAGCTAATTATGCAGTGTATGCTTTTCAGATTAACATATTTAATGGTTTTTTTCTTCCCACCCAGTTTCACATTATAAAATGTCATGAATCACCTAAATTTAAAAAACTGCTCAAAACATTTTAAAGTTACCAGGAAGAGGAGAGATTAAGATAGCATGACTCTGTAAAATAGGTTTCTTTTGAGAGCCATACTAAAATCACTAAAATTAAAGGATCAGCTTCATTGCTATGCCTAACTCAATTAGAAGCATATCAATGTGAATAAAGCACATAACACTACTGTGTTTTTTATATAGCTAACTCACACTTAAGAATTAGAACACCAACTTTCCCTGACCTTTATGTTTAAAAGGAAAAAAAAAAGTCTATTTTTGTTCTTGCATTCACCATATATAAGAAAGGGGTAATATGTAAAAACCTAACTTAAATTCTGGAAAACTATGATGGATTTACTGTTCATTAGTCAATTCTTGGCCACACAGCTTAAATCTCCTATAAAATATAAGGATCTTGATAAAAACCACTCAGAAGGCCTTCACTGACAGTGCACATATTTTGTTTGAGCACAAGTTTTGCATTACTCAATAATGAGCAGCTTAGAAAATATTCCAGTAAATTATAGATAGTTGGAATATTTGTAGTGTTCCTATCTCAAATGTTATTTCAGCATATCCTTCCTGTCAGCTCACTTTAATAAAATAACAATGAATTTCAGAGGAACAAGAAAGTTAGAAACACAAGGAAATAACCAGTGAAAAGAAACTACTTTCTCTTGCTCATCTGCAGTCAAACAATAAAAATGTGGCCACAACACTGAATTCAGGCCAAACATTGAAGATATCAAAGCGGATCAGTTCCTTCCAAGAGTATATAAGAGGCATCACTGAGGAGGAAAGATCCTGAATGGCAGCACTTTTTTACAGAACTTTGTGCACTAAGGGTAACCTGCAGGCATTGGAAAGCATAATTAACCACACAATTACTACAGCTCCACATAATTCCAGGACTTTGGGACAACCAAACCCAGCCTGGAACCCCATGGCACAGACTGTATCTAAGGGACAGATCAGAACATTCTGACCCAACTACTTAACACCCTGCATCTCAAACCAGTCAAACATCCCTGGCCTGTTTGATGAACTGCTAAAACCATAAAAGCATTGAAAATTCATATTGCAAGGGACCTGTGGAGGTCATAGAGTTCAAACCTTAGCTCAAACCAGGGTCAATTAAGACACTTAAACTTTTCCACAAGACATCACTATTCTTGGCAAGTTATGGCAATGTGCACTGACTAAAAGAGTTTCTCTGCATTTCTACTTGCACATTTTTCATGAAGAGTCTGAAAATGTTTCTGGTTCTACATAAGCACTAAAACCAAATTAAACAAAACCACAGAGCTAATGATGCTTGGCACAAAAAGGAAAAAGGAGGAAGGAGGGAATTGCTAGAGCAATCTTAAATCAAGTCCATTGTTTCAAGAAGCTGAAAGCATCATGGACAAATCTGTTCTTATTCATGTGACCCCCCCCCAGTCTGAGACACTCACATAACAGCATCTCTCCCAGCATGGTGTAGCACAAGTAATTGGCAAGAATTGTTTTATCTCCATCTGCTGCCAATATACTAGGTTTTCAGGCCTTCATGAGTGATGCCCTTCTTAAAGGCCTAGGTCTTCTCCAACTCCTAACACTAGTTGCTGTCTTTGGCCTGAGCTGGAGCTGTTCCTTATTTACACTCCTGAAGAATGTAAAATGAACATAATAAGTACCAGTTCATTTGCACCTGCAGAGCTATTCAGAGGGACCCTATATCAGCAAAATAGTGACAGAAATATGTTTACTGCCCATGTAAAAAAAAGTAAAAAGCAGTAAGGCTATGCAGGGCTATACTTAACTCACAAACTTTGACTTGTCCACAGGCTGCTGTGATGAACATTTCCTTGGATTCTGATCATCTGTCCCCTCACTACAGGAAAACCCATTAAAGCCACCCATCACCACCAGGTTTCTCACACAATCACAACAAGATGCAAGGCACCCATATTCTTAAAATATATTTTTTAATTACTTCATATTTGTGAAAAATGAAGTTTGGACAAGATTCTCAGCACCAAAGTCATAGCACATTTTAAGCAGAGAACTAGCGTGCCAAGTTTCAAATTTGGGAGTGGCTGAAAATCATTATTCTGCTAACAGATTTTTTAGTTTAGTCCATTTCTCTTCCCCACTTCCCCCCTACACCTTTTTTTTTGTTTTGAGAATGCAAAATAAATAAGATCATTTGTTTTAATTAACATTCAGTGTGCTCTGTGCACAGGGTAAGAGTGATGCATCACCTTAGTACTCAAAACAGAGCATTTCTCTTCGTGCCAGAACTGGGCTATGAGTCAGCTGCACAAAAAATGAGTATTAAGCCTTTCAGAAGGAATTCCACTTGAAAAAGAAACAACCAAACAAAAAAAAAAAACAAAAACTGACAGAAAAATTGTCCTCTAAAAATCAAAAGGTAAATGCTAATATCTCCTATTGCTTTGTCAAGGTGACCCATTATCAGACATATTTCAGGATTTTACCTTTTTCCATTACAAAATGTCACTGGTTTAGAACTTGAACTGAAATTCCCTATATTCCCTTCTCTACTTCCAAAATGAACCTTCTTATACTCACTATAAAATGGGTAAAACAGCAGCCTTTTTTGGATTTATTTCCTAGTAATTCAGCTTTTATCACATGCATGCTTGTATACATGTTGAGTGAAGAATTCAACCACTGATCCCATCTTTCTCTAAGAGGTATTAGTGAGATGAATAATTCACTTGCTAACTAGAATTTCCTGATCTAAAATCTTCATGCTATATTGAGCTGAGTAAAAGTAATGGTGCTGCAACTGTTCTGTAGTTGTCTCTGAGGAGTTCAAGTCTAATGCCTGTTGCTTTATTTAACTGCCATTTAGCTAACAATCCTTCTCCACACATGGTGCTGAATTTTGTAGAAGTGCTTTTCTTCCCCCACCTCTGATCTGTTTCCAGCCAACTCTCCTAGTGCAGCTATATTATACAGTACTGCACAGCTATCATTTAGAGAGGTTTTTTTACAGCTATTTTCTTGTTCTGGTCAAAGGTCCCATGGCTCTTTCACATAACCAAGGGTATTGTCGAGTTCTGTTCAAATATCAACTTAATTTAGTTCTAAAACCCCACAGTTTACAAATATATTCCTTCCATGAGTCGCAGTCAGTTGTCACTTCCCACTTCACTGTTGCGAGCTAATGCACGATGGCTGTGCTGATCCACCCTCTGAGGCATCTGCAGTTCAGGTTTTGTTCAGAAAAAGGCAAGCATCAGTTAAGTGAAGCCTTTTTTGTCCACATCTCAGAAAATTTCAGGGTATCAATGACCTTTTGACTGCAAGCACTGATATCCAATAGAGTAACACTGACTGTGAACACATTATATATCAAATATGACCGGTGTGTGCATGTGTTCATACACACACACACTTTGGAGCAAGATGGTCACTTAGGCCTTATTTACCTCATTGATTCTGGCAGCAGATGGTTCTCTGAAAAACTATTAGAATAGAGTACTAGTCACTCAGGTCTGCTGTAGAGTTGTACAAAAATCATTACTTGCTATTTTTGTCCTACAGTTCCTTGTTTGCTGGCAAAACTCTTCTGCACAGCAATATTAATACTGTAGTTACTTTCTTCAGCATCCAGACAAGAAACCTGTATGTTCAACCTTCAGCCACAGTTAAAAGTGTTTAAAAGTGTTTAAAAGTTTGTTTATTTCAGCAATATCACAGCAGCTCAAATTAAAGATGTCTCCTTTACCCATCTACTCTGCCTCATAAAAACTACCATGTTCTAACATCATCTCAGTCTGAACCAAGCTGATTTTTTAATTAGTGTCTCCTGTCCTCCTATGTATGGAGGAGAAAATCACATTCATGTGAAACTGTCACGTATTTTGCCTTTTATATTCTTGGTCTCTATATGCATCTGTAACTTTGGTTACTAAATTTCTGATTTGTACCAAGTGGTACATGGGTAACAGCCACAAAGGTAACAATGGAATAGAAAAGGTATCTGTAAAGGCTTGATTTAACCTTTGAGATTGATTTGGATATTCTCTAATCTGTAAAGTACACAAAATTAAACCTAAGGAGGGCTATTTCCATTCAGGTAGTTGCATTGATTACCATTTTGTTCTGACAATCTAGAGTTAGCTTTCCTATTTTCACAGGAAAGTGAAAATCCCAGCAAGTGTACTATTTTGTACCAAGAAGAAAAATTATAGAAACATTTAAGAAGATATGAGCTTGACTTCATATTACTTACAAAACACACTCTTTTTTTCTCTAGCCAATCTGTCTGTTACCAAAACTTCTTTGGTTAAAGCATGAGCTTCCTAACTACTTAAATGTAATCAATGAGTTAAATGTAATTCCAACAAAAAAAATAAGAAATAACTGTAATACCTCCCCTTTAACCCCATGTAAGCATGTCCCATGTCCATTTAAAACACAAGATGTGTTCATTTGCACTGATGTAAACAATGACTACATGAGAACTCAGCCTAATTCAGACAAGAATCAATAAAAAAAAATAAAAAGTATTTATAGTAAGAATGTATGGGGAATGTACAGTGTATGATGCTGATATTAAAAAAGAATTTGATAGTTTGAGTCAAGACCAGGAGTAAAAGCCCAAATGTCATCCAATTCTTCCAGCACTCTAAACATTAAGATAATGTTCAGCATCAGGCTCCAGCATCCTTACCAAATGAGCAGCAAGTAGTTATAGTTCCTTATATTTACATTTAATTTTATATTTTAAATGTAAAATGTTTACATTCAGAAATTTGGTCAATTTGATACACTTGACCAACAGCTACTCTGCCAGTTCCTCTAAATTTTCTCTGGGAAGTTAATCCAGGTCCACAAAGAACCCTCGAGAAACAAATTAAGATCACTGCTTTTACCAGCATATAAACTATCAGACCTATTTTAATTTTATTTACTGCAGTGTAATACCATTATCTGGTAGCATATGACTTAAATATTTCATAGATTATGATTTACTCCTGCCTAATTGAGCCCAAATAAAATCCATTAGAGATACTTTTTTTTTTTTATCCGTTTTGTCTTTTCTGAGGCTCTCATGACTGTGAAAACAAATAGATGGTTTATGTGTCAGGGAAGATTGTCTGGGAAATACATGAATAGTTTACAAACACTCAAAGAGCTCTGTAAACATCTCATCAAAATCTCAAGGGATCATCCCCTATCCCTTCAAAATTGTCTCAAAGGGTAATTTCCCACCTGAATGAGGGCAGGTGACAGACACCTGGTGTAATTGACCCCTTTATCACAGGAGCTCCATGCACAAGATGATTGGGTCACACAGAGCAAGCATGTTTTGAAAAGAACCAGTTTTAGTTTTGTAGTTAGAGTGGATGTGGATGTCAAGCACTAATTTCAAACTGGTCAGAGTAGCTCAGTGTGCAAAGCAGCACTGATCCCTAGCCAGAGAGCTCTCACAGTAAGGCTTTTTCTTAATTTGTAGTTTTACTCACAGATTTTGGCTAGCTGCTTGATCCACCTTCCCACTGTTCCAGTGTGTTCCTAGTACCTGCTGCATGACTGCCTTGGGCAGCACTGAGTAGTTCATTGTCATGAAGAGGATGCCCAGGAGGTAACTTCATTATTCAAATTATCAAATGAAATATAAGTGGGCTTTTAATACCTTCTTGGTCAAGGTCAAATGTTCAGGTCAACAGGATTGTGAAGTCATGAGAAGAAATTCCCTGTGATACTGTGTCTCATTAAGTCTTGCCACACATGTCTAGCTACTCTTTTGCAAAAAATTAAAAAGGAATAAAGTATATTTGAATACACTTGTTTCATTTATTATTTAAAAACAATAAATATGTCCCTATTTATTCTCTGTAAGCAGAAACAGGAATTATTGGCACAGCTGGCAAACCCCTTGGTTTCATTTTACAAAGATGATGTAACAGGCTGTTATATACCAATCTGGAATTTCCTCACAAAATTGGCTCTTTTGACGTTTCTTTCTCATACACCATTGTCCTCCAAGCTGTTAAATGATAACTAACAAAACTATGTTGTTGAATTATTAACCAAGCCATAGCTTTCCTTGTTTCATGGTTAATTTACTTCATACTTTCAAGTGCCTGATTTTCAAATACTGCTGACTGGTTGCAAGTCTAACCTAGCAGAAACAAGGATCTCTGTTTTGCATCAACAAAGCTTCATACCTTAATTTTTGTTGCTGTTTTAAACTAGAGTTGATAAAACAGGAAAAACTTGCCTGCATGATTTGCTTTCTGCATGAATGGTTTTGAAAAATATACAAATGATGGATCAAAAGTTACAGAACTAATCAACCATGTTTCCTAAAATACCTGAAGTTTCACAATGGCTCAGTGGGAAGACAATATATCAAAAAATCAAATTAAGATGAGAGTCATTTACTTCAAAACTTTCCACTGCTAACTTCACAGTTAACTCATGGCAATACAAGAGGAAAAAACAAAAAAAAAAAAGAACTATTATAATTCTAGTGCAGGCACATATGAACCTGCTGGCACAAAAAGTATTGATTTCAACTGAACTAAATTTTATTCTTTCCTTTGTTTTTTTATTACTCCACTTTGAGATTATCCAGGGAATACATGTTGGTACCTACCTTATTTCTTAAATACTTTATCTTGGAATCAAAAGCAGAATCAAGCTTTTCAAAAAGTGGACTGGATCCAAGAATTTATGTCAAAAATAAGTGCGAATTTTTTAGATTTCAGCATTCAAGTCATTGATTTCGAGTCCAAGGTTCCTAACTAGCTTCACAGGTCTGCCTGTGAAGACTCCCCCTCCTCCCTCCTACACTACTCTGCCTAATTTGTGAAGTTTAGAAACAGAACCAGGGCCTTCCTTTGGGCAACAGGGACTCACGCTACTGAAGCAATCCTTCAATACACAGCATGAAAGCAAAGTGGTTTTTTGCTGCAAGACTGAAAACTGGAACACATTTCTCTAAGATGAGGGAAAGATATGAAAGGTTATTTAAAGACTGGGTCCTAAGGAAAGATTACTTAGAAGACTGAAGTATTGATCTAATTCTCCTCCTTAACCTGATCTCTCCAACAAGTTTGCTCTCATTAGGAAATTTCAGCATCATTTGTCAGAGAAGAGACAAGAGGCAAATCCTACATGTTCTGAGAAAATTTGATGCTGTGCAGAGGACACAAAGCCCAAGTCTTTGCTTCTAATAAGGGAATGACTAGAGCTCTGAGCTGTTTTCAAGTCTGGCTGACTCAGCTGAGCAACCAGCACATGCATATGGCTTTGAAACACCTATGGCATGAGATGTGACCTGCTCATCGTCCCTAGCAGCAGAAAGAGGACACCCTCACATGCATGGATATGAAAGGAAAAAGGGGCAGGGAGAAAGCACACACTTATTTAGACTGTCTGCAGATCTCCCAGCTTGTGCCCCAGCCATCCACCAACTCAGTACACTTGCTGAAGAAGGTCAGACCAAAGGTGCAAGGGTCACTCACCACAAAGATGTGCCCAGCGTTAGGGTGAGCCAGCAGGAGCTCTAGCCTGCAGTAGTTCCAAGGGCTCAATCAGACACCCAGTCAGGTCTCAAACACTTTTGAACACACTGGACCCATGATAGCTCAGGGATTGTAATACCCATGATGAATATTGAATGGGAATGAATGATCACACCTGGAGTTCTGTGTCCAGTTCTGGCCCCTCAGTTTGGGAAGGACACTGAGACACTTGGACACATCCAGAGAAAGCAACGAGGCTGGTGAGGGGCTTGGAACACAAGCCCTGTGAGGAATGACTGAGGGAGCTGGAGTTGTTTAGCCTGGAGAAAAGGAGGTGACCTTATCACTCTTTACAGCTACCTGAAAAGTGGGTGTAGTCAGGTGGGGGCTGGTCTCTTCTCCCAGGCAACCACTGATAGAATGAGAGGACATAGTCTTAAACTGTTCCAGGGGAAGTTTAGAAAAAAATTCTTCACTGAAAGTGTAATTGGATACTGGAATTATCTGCCCAGGAAGGTAGTGGAGTCACCCATCCCTGGAGGTGTTTAAAAAAAGACTGGACATGGCACTCAGTGCTATGGTTTAGTTGATGAGGAGGTGTTAGGCCATAAGTTGGACTTGATGAGCTCAAAGTTCTTTTCCAACCTTGCTCCTTATGTGATTCTGTGATTATGGAATTCTCCTTCTAGGCATGATAATGCCTTCTCCTTGTGTGGGCAACCACCAGCACCTAGAGAAAGCCAGAAACTGCTGATAGCACTTGATGATCTGCTGCTTATCCAAGATAATGATGTCTCTCTAGAAACCTTTTTTTTTTTTTCCCAAAAGCAGCAGGCACTTGTCACTCCTCTGACTCACTCTAGGAGTAACAGCAGTACTTTATTCTCTACTGAGCTTTTGAGTCAAGAGCCCCTTTTTATTAATACACATAAATCTAAAGGCTCTAATAATAAATGAAAGCTTTTCATCCTGTGTGTGAGGTCTGCTCATAACAAGAGACAGAGAGTGAAGAAAAATGGAAACCAAGCAGGTCCAAACCTACTCGTACATTCATGTTCCTATATTTTATTTTCTGACAAATTTGACTCTGAATTTATTAATACCATGATTTCTTTTGCGTCTCATTGGGAATGTGGACCCAAGCCTGCCTGCTTGCAGGCTCAGCCTGAGAGATACAAAGCATGTAGGCACCAGCTGAACTCCTTTCCCCAGACCAGTATCAACTTTGCACTCCAGCTGTATGTGTGGCTCTTACTCACATGCAAAAGCTATACACTGAAGAGAAGGTGATAAGCATATGTTGAAGATTTTTAGAAGCTAATCTACAGGCAGTTGGACCCATAGATTAGCTGATAGTCACACTCTTTACTGCATGGTTGATTTTTAAGCCATGCCTTGTAATCAATCCGTGTTTCTTGTACCAGCTCACTGCAGAAATGCATTTTCAAGGAAAAATGGTAGCAAGTGCCATATATGTAACAGTGAAGTCTATTCATCCATGGTATGCTATTTCCAACAGCTGCTTCATACCCATGTATTTTAAAAGACACACTGGTGCTACTTCAAAATCTCTGGGATTAAAGCCATCATTGAAAAGCTTATTCAAGTCACGTTGAAACATAGCAGGCTCTGAGGCTGAACACACTCTGACAACTAGTCTAATGCAGATATTAAAGTTATTTTTAGGAATCTAGCATATATGGCCTACATTTAAGGTCAAAGTGGGTAAACCTGAAAGTTACTTCAACTCTTCTCACTGTACTGCATCTAGCTGCTCTCACATCAAGTAGGCTTTTTTGAAATACAGATTGATAGTAGGTTGATAAATTGTTTTACAACTAATCTTGGATGGCTTATGTGCTGCCATCATAGGGACAGGCTTATTACCCTCTTAAAACTTCAGTCACACCAGCAATTATCCTTTGTAGTTCAAACATTTCAAGCTGTGATAATAGCCTTTTTTTACAAATGGAATTCCTAAATATACACCTTTGAGAATGAGAACATCATGACTAATGGTCATACTTCCAAAAATCACTTTAGATGTTTTCTGTGAATTTCATTTTCAGAGACACTTAAACACTTCATCTATCATTAATCCCAAATGCTGTGCTTCAATATCAACACTTTTGAAGAGATAGAAACTGAAGTGAATGTTACAGTTATCAGAAAAATCATAGAATCACTTAGGTTGAAAAAGACCTCTGAGATCATCAAGTCCAACCTAAAAGCTCCAATTTTTAAGCTGTTAAAAAAAAAAAAAAAAAAAAAAAAAAAAGAACATGTGGTTAATGTGAATACAGTTGGTTCAGAATATGCAAAAGCCAATGGCTGACCAGAAAACCTTGGACTTATAAAATACCTGAAAACAGTCTGAAATTTCTTCCTTTTCTCTGCATCTGGATTATCACAGCATCTGAAGTGATGAAGATACAAGCAGAAACATTACAAAAAATGTTTTGTACTTTTGTGGTTTTTTTCTCTACAGAAGCAGAGGCCACAGCAGAAGACCTTTGTTTGGTTATGAGTGCATCAACTCTACCTCAAGAGTCTGCTGGGACTTTTTTTCCCAGGTGAATAGTGGCTACTTCAGTTTCCAAAACATGGGTACGATAATGTCAAAACTGTTCTATATAGGATTTCTAGATAGCATCCACCTCAAAAGCTGAGTTTGTCAATTACAACTACAAATGCCTCTGAAAATTTGGATTGCTTTGTTTACTCAGTCCTCAGAAAAAAGTGACAGTCTCCTCTGGAAATAAATCAATCCCACTTCAATTTGCAAGATTTCTAGTTTCCAGCAGCCCTATAACAATTTCTAAATAGGGTACTTGAAGAAGAAGACTGAAGTTTCATATTACTTTAAAAACCTCCAAGAGTTTTCAAAATCATTTCAGCAGGATGCTGAGCTGGCAAAGAACAGGAGTCCCTGTCACACAGGGACAGTACAAACAGTTACTCAGGATTGTGCATATCAATATCTGACAGCTGAGTACTTAAATGTGAAACCAAACCTGAAAGAAAAAACAGCTATAAGGATTAATTCTCTAATGCAAAATCCACAGTGCTGTGTTCCAGCCACTGCCTGCAGCCTTGTTTATCTAAACTTTATCTTATTTTTTAAATGAAGTGTCACAAATGGCATACAGTTCTCAAGACCATTCTGAAGTGGAAGATTACATCTCAATTACAAAAATTACATCCAAACAGACAAAGGTGTCTTGAGGCCAATAAACCAATTGCTTTTGTCTATAAAATGTAGTTGTGAGTATAACAATGTTGCCTTGGGACAGACCTTTGTCCTTGGTCGACTCTTAATTTGTCACCACAGAGGGCAGACACAGAGTACAACCAGCAGCCAAGTCTCGCCCAAAGAACAAGCAGCACCACCAAACAGCACTTTTAGAAATGGAAATGAGAACATAATATTTTTTGTAATTTACTACTGTAGCTAAATACCATAATTCATAGGTCCAGCCATATTAATTTAATTTCCTGATTTTACATTACAAAGACTTAACACCTAGCAGCATTGATTTCCACACCTTAATTATATTATTCCATCGTAAGCTTTTCTGCTTCTAACCAATTTTAGCAGAAATTCCCTTTTATTGTTACATCAGTATCTTCTGATATTTGGGTTCCTGAACAAATAATATTCTTCTGTTCAAGTAATCTACATGGTATACTCTACATGGTAATTATTTTTGCAACATATTTGAAGGTGTTATTCAGGTCAACAACTGACAATGACAGGAGATAATAAAAACAGTCTACTCAACATTTCAAACACTTCTTCACCAACACATCAGTATTTTAAAATTAAGTAAATAATATATTCATGCTGCTGCTTGTTAGGATGAAAGACTTTTAATGATCATCTACACTAACAGCAACTCATATTTCCTTGTTCAGGCCCTATCTTTTGGTACTGGGATAAACATTGTGAGCAGCTAAATTGTGTGTAGGTTACTTTACACTGGGTATCCAAAAAAACAAGAAAGAAAAAATTGTAACTGCTTAAACCCCAAGAATTATGCATACCTTTCAATCTGAGACTTCAAAGTTTTCAAATACTTAGGTAAATATTATAATTTTGGTCATGTTGTCAAATTATTTTGCCCATGTCGTCTCCAAATTACGGCTGATGCCAAGGTCAGGTCTATTGAGAGATAACTATTCTTGGCAGCAACATCTTTTCCACTCAAACCAATAACTACAATCAAGTTTAGCACATCAGTAAAGCACTCACACAAGCAGACATTGGTCTCAACAGAGATTTCCAACCACTGGTGTTTATCATCATCATCAGGTGAGGGCAGGTGTTTGCCCAAGAGCTCCTTGGCCATCATGCTTTATTCCCTGTAATTTGACTAAAAGCAGAAAGAGAGCAATTCTGAACTATGTACTCACAAAGTCGAGAAAAAAAAGAAAATCTCAGCTGGGAGGCAGCAAAGGCAGTCTTGCCTTCCAGCCAAGTCCTGGACTTCTCCTCATTCTCTCCTTGGCTGAAGGAGAGCAGCAAGCAGCACCATTCTCAGCTGAAAGAAGGCAAAGGTTTCCTTTGCTGCCCAGTAAAAGGGCAGGAGTAAAACCAGTCATGCAACCTGACTTTGATTACATCAGGACAGCAGCAGGTACAGGGCTGACAGTGGCCCCTGCCCACAGCTGCAATTCACTATTCTGTCAGTACTGCACATGAAAATGGATGTCACTTTTAGGTCTTGGATTTCAAACCACAAGCCAGCAGCTCAGCTTCTGCTCAAAAGAGTAATGACACCTAAGGTAAGCAAGCTGGGACCCAAGTTGAAACTATACATTAGGTTCAAAATGCATCTTGGATTTTACCCCTTCCTTCCCAGGAGTGAAAAGCCCAGTGATCACTACATGAAATTTTCCACTGTTTTGTTTGTTTTCCACTTAACACTGTTTTATGTTAAGGACACAAAACCCACCTTTTACTGGGCCAGAGCCATGGAGCAGCTTGCCCAGTGGGAGGAGAACACATGATACTCAACACTGCCTAAAGTCCATCGCTCTGGTGCTCCCCTACCACCTACAAGAACAGGATTATGAATGCTAAAATTTATCCCTGCGCATCCTCTATCTGTTTATGGACCAGTCATCCCTCACAGTTTGTCCATCTTTTTTTGCGTCTGTTCACATGTGTCCACCTCCACAACATCCAGAAGTCCACTATGCACAGTATTGAAGCATACCTATCTGTTTCAAATCTATTTAAATTCATTTCCCAGCTCTTCTGTGGTAAGATTTGCTGAATAACAGTTCTTCTCTTGCCTTCACCAATTTTATAAACCTCAGTCATAGCCCACCATAGACATCTCTGCTTCAAACTAGAGTCACAGATTTTTCTGTCTCAGCTACTGCATTCCCTTTGTCATTTTGACTAGTTACAAGAGCAGCAATTAAATCTCCTGTGCCTGCCTTGAGATGCAGAAGCCAGGACAGCTCATTACATCCAACTTCTGTTAGTATTCCTCTGTAACTGCCTCTAGTATTCAGCACTGTTGGGAAGAGTACTTTGGAAATAGGACTGTTATTCATGCCAGCACAGGATGGAGTAAGTCCCTGATATGGTTTTAAAACATATATTTTAAATAGTCCCAGACTGTGCCTAGTCCTCACTTTTGAAAACATATACCACAAGCCCTATGCATTTAAACCATCTTATCCTAATAAGGCATAATTCTTATGTTTTTACTCTTTAGAAGCTTCAAAAAATATAGAATTCCCTTTTCAAAATGAAATCGACCTCCCTGTTTTTCAAGCAAGTTCCATCTTCAACAGTTGTCTTTTATACAGCTGATTGAATCAAATTCAAACAATTAAGAATCCTATAATCAATGTCTCTCTACTAACTGAAGTATAACTATACATCTATACTGTACTATAGAAGTACATCTATATAAAATGTCTGTAAGAAAAACCTTGCTTGATTCAGATTAGGAAAAAAAAGAATCCTCTAAAGTAATGCTTCACCTTTTGGTGAATTATCAGAACTGATCAACTGTTGTTCCTAAGCCTGAAAGACAGTAAGACAAACTTTGATCCTAGAGTATCAGTTATGTGTAAAAGAGACTCCAAAACAAAACCAAAAATTACTCAACCTCCCTAAGCCCATACATCAAAAACTCAAGATAACCTTTTAATTTCTCCAAAGAGTTACACTCTCAGTCTTTGGCACAAGAATCAGGACTCCATTCTTTGCTAAGCCAGAAATGCACATAACTTTTAACAGGTATTAGCAGTGTGATTTCCAAAAAAAACCCAACCCAATCTTCTTTGTTGTGGGCATTGCTTTTATGTCCATTTTAAACTTGACTAAAATCCGTGATTACAAAAGATATTAGAGCATTTGCTACCCTGATCTTTTACAAAGAGAAATAGTTAAATGATACTGGATGGCACCTGGCAGCACCAGGCTGTGGTGGAGCTGAAGACAGAACATGAAGCATGAAGATAGAAAGGAAGAAAAGACAAGGAAAGAGAAAAGCAAAGAAAAAGAAGGACAGAGGTTCACAGCTTTCTTTTCAGTTTGCCTTTTATCTGAATATCTATCTGGAGTAAGGGAGTATTAATTCATTTGCATGAATGCACACTGGAATGGGTGGTGCAGACAAGCTGTGGATACCCCATCCCTGGAGGTGTTTAAGGCTGGATGAGACGGAGCTCTGAAGAGCCTGGTCTAATGAATCATGCCCCTGACAGGTGGGTTGAAATTAAATGATATGCAAGGTCCCTTCCAACCCTAACCACCCTGTGATTTTATGTAGAATTCTCCTTTCTCTTTCCTATATTAGTTAGAAAAAAAAAAAAAAAAAACCAACAAAACAACAAACCAATAATTTTTACATCGTAGTCATATTTGGTTACATCATTTTTTTAAAAGGGTTTAGAAGCCAGCGAGTTACAGTGAGTCTCACGCATCTGTCAGAGCTGAACTCCAGAATTATGTACATTGGGTGGCCTTCAAACTGTTCAAGGTTTCCTTTTTTGTCAGCTCACACAGCATGCTATTTCCTTCTGCAGAAAATAAATTTGGGTGTTCGTTACTCTGAAAGATACATTCCTTGTTCTCCTGAATATCGGTAAGAACACAACCAGGTGGAGAAGCCTTTATCCCACTCTGAAGAAAAACTCATGAATATTCAATCACTTCTGAAATGACTTCAAGGTGAGGAGTAGCATTTACTTTAGAAAGTAAATAATTATCATTAGTTTTCAGACCTGTCCTAGTAAACAGATTAACCATATAATGTCTGGGAGTAAAAGCAGAAGAGCTTTGAACCTTCCTTTATCTCTGCCACATCTCTCCCTTTCCAGTGTGAGGTGTGCCTGACCTAGAAATAGATTTTATTTAGCAGATGGAGACTAAAAGTCTTTGTGTGGCACAGGTGAAGAAGCAGAAGAGAATGTCAAACAGAAAAGCTTCATTTGGTCACTCACTAGGAAAAAAGCTCAGCCTCTTGAATTCTTATCAGTCAGAGATAGCTTGTGGGTATGTTGCTTCTTTTTAAATCTTTTATTTTTGTAGCTTTCAACATCCTTTTCCCTTTCAGATAAATAAAATAAAATAAAATAAAATAAAATAAAATAAAATAAAATAAATCTTCAGAGTGATGGAGATCCCTCAGGATACAAATATATTTGACATTTGTGATAGAGAGGCACAGCCTTGAAAATGGACCAGAATGAATGAATCAGTCAGTAGTCATTAAAAGCCTCGAGCACACACATCTGAAGAGAATTCTAAAAAACAGCATTAGAAAAAGCATTGTTAAATCTTCCAGTAATGAAGCAAACAAAACCTTCCATAAAACCCTATCCAAAAGATGGATAAATTTTAACAATCAAAGAATGGAATTAGACCACACTGTCTCTTCAGTTAAGCCACAAGTTCATTCAGCATCATCTTTTTTATTTGTCTTATATCATGAAACAATTGATTCCTCAGAATCTGAAGATGTCGCTTTATTCTAAAATATCAGTTAAATCAGAATGCTTTATTTCCTAAATGGATGAAAGTTCATTTTTTTTGCATCTCCAAGTAACTGTTCATTCAATTTTCAGAGAGCCTGTGTTTGTACTTTTGCCAGTAGATTTCAGCCATACCCTATCAACAGACTAGCAAATGCAGAAGTTCACAATTTCACAAACACACACATTTGCAAAGCACCATAGTTACCGCATTTTTGGTTTGATATAAACTCTAGCAGAAGGTTAATGTAGGATGGACTCCCAAAAAGCAAAGCTTAAAGACAGATTTGAAGTAGGAGGAGCTGTTGATCACATATGCCTGTTAACAGATTTTATTCTTTTAAGCAGTGGCAGAGGGTAAGAAAAGAATGAAAGCATTAAAAACTATTGTGACAAAACTTAGAAACAGGATATTTTCTCTCCAGATCTTTCTTATTTCCATGATATTGCAAACAAGAATGTGAAATACAGCTTCCTTGCTTCATAAATATAGGCATGTGGAAAAAACAAACAAATGTAATTTACACTACTATATAAATATCATAATGTGCATCATCTTCTTTCAGCTGGAAGAGGAAAACAAGTATACAGAATATCCTAACTTGGAAGGGATCCCCAGGGATCAGTGAGTCACACTCCTGGCTACCCATAGAGTAATTTAAAAGTTAAACCTTGTGTTTAAGAGCATTACCCAAACACTTCTGAACATCAACAGGTCTACAGCCTTGATCACTTCCCTAGGGAGACTGTTCCAGTGCTTAGCAGCCTCTCAGTGGTCAGAGTATCCCGTGTGAACTTCCCCCAGTGCAGTGCTGCCATTTCATCCCCAGACATCAGAGGGGAGATATGGCCACTTCCCCCTCTGCTCCTGCCCCAGGGTAGGGTTGGCCCTTTTACCCACCGGGGCACACTGTTGACTCATACTGATCTTACCATCAACCAAACCCCCAGATTTCTTCCTGCAGGGCAACATTCCAGCCCCTTGTCCCCCAGTCTGTACACACATCCAGGATGATCCCACCCCAGATGCAGAACCTGGCACTGATGCTTGTTGCACATCGACACATCTAACATCGACTATTTTAGTACACTCTGCTTTTTCTCCATTCTTATTTGTGAGCTAACCAACCTCTTCAAGTAGCAGACCAATGTTATATTGAGTCCTCTTTTTGCTGATAACATGATTAAAGCCTTTTCGTGATCCCACATCTTACTGCCCATTTTCAAATGGAGTTTTAAGCCATATGAATTTTCTGCCTGCAGTGGCAGTATCTCTGTGATCCTCCTGTGAAACTTGACCTGACTTCCAAAGTCTGTAAACTTTGATGCACTGGAATTACCTGCTCCTGTGGTCTTAAATATTGACCAGTATTTTTGGACCCAAATTCCTTCAAAAGCAGATTCTGATGAGACCTTACTAACTGAATCCTTGAGGAGCCTACAGTTTGCTGTCCCAAAAACCATGGATGTTTACTCTGCTAACAGAGCTTTTTCATATCACCACAGATTTTAAACTTTACCACTTTGTGATAGCTGGAGCCAAGACAGACACCAAACATCATTTCATCCACAGACCAACAACACTTCCAGCAGGGCATTTTTGTTAATCAGCTCCCTTGGTACCTGTATCAAAAAGTAATATTCAAAGTGTTTCAGGAAAATCCTGAATTTTCAGGATGAAAAACCCTTTCAATGCCTACTGTATGACAGTCCCAGCTAATATCTGTGAAGTGAAAATTGCCCATAAGGACAGGAGTCACCGATGTAGTGATTTCCCTTAATTCCTTCAAGAATAATGCATTGTTGTTACCTTGCTGGCAGAGGGACCTTTGGTAAACTCTGACAATATTTGATTCATTAGTTTTTTTACTGGTCCTTAGCCAGAAGTTCTCAGCCACATCACCTTTAGTTGTGAGTGCTGTGTAGTCATCCCTTACATAGAGCACCCCTCCTCCTCCTTGCCTGCCCCACCTACCTCTCCCTGAGGAGCCTGTGAACACCACAGCTTTTCATCACTGGACTCTTCCAGAGTGTCACTCATGACAGTGATGTCTTAGCTCTGGGACAGAGACAAAGCTATCATCTCTTTTTGTTTGTCCCACATACTGCCTGCCTTCACATACAGACACGTATGTTTTCTCCTGTGTACTCATCTGCATTGTGGTGCAGCATGAAAGCCCACACTAACACACCCTCATTCAGGATGCAGGCATTGATAGACCACCTGTTTCTTTCATTGTCATTCCCTACAACTGGGAGGACAGAGGAAAATCTTACCTGCATTTCCAGTCCCTTTTCCAATCTAACCAAGTCCTTGAGCTCTCTTTTGATAACCTTTGGACTTCTAACTACAACTTCATTGGTACATGCATGTAAAAGCATATATCTGGCTAGGAGGTCTCCTGTTAATATCTTTAATACAAGTGCCAGAGAAGCTGCAAGCAGGTTTGGTCAATAGATCAGACCTGATGCTCCTCTCATAAATTTACACTTGTTTCTTCAGGGAGGAAATCTTGATGTGGGTGTCAAGAAAACTTGTCTGCCCAGTAATCCAGGACCACTTGCACCATCTGAGATGGAACTAAAACCCCCTTCACAGCTCCACACTCCACACTCACAGTCAGACATCAGCAGTTTGGCTGTAGGTTTCCCATAGTGGAATCTCAAAGAGCCTTCAAATAATTTAATCTTGGTACAATAACTAAATAACAACATAACAACTGAAACATTTTAGGTGGCTCCAAGGAGGGACACAAAACAATTGCAACCCTGGTTTTCATACCCTTGCAGTCTGAGTGTGTGGGATTGTCAGCTCCTGCCGTGTCTCTGAGTGTCCCCTCACCTGGCTGGTGCCACGCTGCAGCTCTCACCACAGCTTGCAAATGGATCTCCTTGCACTGAATATATTTCTCAACAAGGGAAATAAGCCAGCTTGACTGTGATGACGCCTCAAGAAGGTGTTCTTCAACCAGATTATATCCCAGTCCATCCAACTACAGAACCTGATAGTTGTTGAGTAACATGGAGAGGCAAGGAGACAAAGAAAATGTTCTCTCCCTGGCCCCAGTAGAGACTGATTTCCTTTTACCTCAGTTCCTCAAGTCAGTGCCTTCTGCCTGGAGAGAGAGTACAAGATACTCCTTGCCAGGTGTTGTACCTAGTTAACATTTTTGTTCCAGAGAGGACAGTAGGGTTCCCTCAGTCAGCCCCCTTCTCAGACTCACAGATGCTCCTCAACCTGCCTACTGCATCCCAAAGCTCAGTCAACAAGCAGAGCAGCTCTTCTACCTGTGTACACCTCCCACAGACATTGTCATTGTTGATCTCAGACAAATACCCCAGGCACATCATGCATCTGCAAGTCTAGAGAGCTGCATGCTCCCCTGGGAACTCTTTCTGGGTCTCTTCCTCAGTCCAGCATGCAGTAATACCACAGGGGGACACAGAGGACATGGCTGCTTGTTACCAGTCCTCAAGACCCCTGCAGGGCATTATGGCTGGTGATGGATGATCTGGTTGGCAAAGCTGCTGTTGCCTGGTGTCTTGGTTCCCTCCAGCAGCTGTCTGCCCTTGCTGCCTTGGTCCTTCCCCACACACAGCCTGAAGGCCTCAGTCACCCAGGAGCTCCATCAGGCAGTCACAGGTTCATTGCAGCCCTGATGCTCCTCTCAGCGCAGAACAAGCTGCTACCACTGCTGGCACTGCTGCTATTACCTTCCTCCTGGCGCACAGAGAGGGCTGCATCACCTTCCTGGGGTTTTGGCCATGTATTGAAAACAGATTGAAACCCCCTACAAGTGGCTGAAATGGAACAGTGTAAGGACACTCTTCCCTCATCAGTAACTCAGAATTAATTCAACTGTGCTAATTTGCTGGGAGTCAGTAAGTGTCCAATGAACAAGGGCAAAAGTACTGAGTAGCCAGTGCTGCTCCTTGCACCAACCAGGGGCCTCAAAGTGAGAAAGAGTTTCCTTCTAGGTTATACCTGCTGCCTCTGTCATGACTCACAATGGCCAGATAATCTTGAAAAGCAAGATAGACAAATGAGAAGAAAATCAAAATCAAGGCTGTGACATGGGCAGCTGATTTGCCCAGAATTTAAGCCAAGATGAATATGCAATTTTAAAAGTAATGCTATACATTAATTTTTAAAACTGATGGAACACTTGTTCTCGTGCCTTGGAAGTTAGCTGCTGGACATATGGAGGGTTTGCAAGTGTCAGGATTACACACAAATAAGCCCAGTTAATAAAATCCAAGCCTGTTCAATGGGGGTACACACACCACAGCTTTAAGATGTAAAAAATAAAAAAAAAACCCCACAAGCCACTCGTATTTGGCAAGTTTTTCAGGAGCTGACATTCAACTATGAACTAAGACCCAGAAAGGTATTAGAAAATATAAACCTAGTAGCTTACACATAGGTAGTAAAATGAATTTTAATTTTTTTTAGCTTATGAACAAAAGTAATACTGAGTAACTAGAAAGCTTCAAATCAGATTGCTCCAGCAGCCACTTGAAACCTCTTCCACACAGGGCTACTGTTGATTTGGCATGGCCTTGTTTTTTGGTAGTGTTAGAGGGCCACAGAAGTGGTTTCTGTGAGAAGCTGCTAGAAGCTTCCACCATGTCTGACAGAGCCAGTCTCTGATGTCTCTGAAGATGGAGATGCTGCTGGCCCAATTGGAGGGGCTGGTAACACCTCTGTGATGATATATCTAAGAAGTAAATCAAAACAACGCACATGCAGTTTTTCCCAGGGATGGGAAGATGCTATGGTGGCTGCCACCATGCCGCCAGCATGGCCCACAGCGAGCCTTGCCTGCCTGGCTGTCCCTGGCCAGCTGTGCTGCAGACAGAAGGGCAGGGGCAGCAGCAGCAGCTTCTCCTTCCCAGCACCCTGCATGAGGAGAGGCGTTAAACAGCGTCAATGCCGTGGTGGCTGCCACTGCCCATGCGGTGGAGGTGGGACCGCATGGCCGGCAGTGAAAACGTGGCGAGTGACTCTCCAGCACGGAGAGTTACAGGAGGAGATTAACAATCAGTGTGCTGAGGGATCCCATAGGAATCTTTGAACTGGGGGAACTTGTTGACAATGGTACCTGTGAGCAGCAGTTTTTCTTCTAGTCAGAGCAGAGGAGGAAGTGAGGACATGTAAGAGTAAACATCATGGTAGCACTAAGGTCAGTGGTCAAGCTTTCCTTGGTGGATGCCAAGGAAAGCTGTGATCCAGTGGGAGACCAAATGGAGAGAGAGGGCTCTTGCTATCCAGACATAAAGAGAGAGAGAGCCCCTGCTGCCAAACTAGAGCAGCCTGTCCTCAGAGGACTGCACCCCATGGACGACTGACCCATGCCGTATCAGTTTTGGGAAGACTGCCCATGGGAGGGACTCATGTTGCAGCAGTTTTGGCAGGACTGCTGCTTGTGAAATTAGAGCCACTCTGAAGAAGTTTTCAGAGAACTGTCTCCTGTGGGAGGCACCCCATGGCATAGCAGAGCAAAGCTTCCTCTTGCTGAGTGAACAGAAAAAGCTCTTGGGTGACAAACTGACAATGACCAAAATCCCTACACCCTATCTCCCCACACTGTCAGCAGGAAAGAGGAAGGGGCTGGGGGGAAAACCAAGTGTTTTAAAGGCTTATTTTACTCCTCCGGCTCTGTTAATAATAAATTCACTTTATACTGTTTTGCACATAGATTTTTTTTCCTGGTCCTCATCTCAACTCATGAGTCCATAGTTTATTTTTTATCTTCTCCTCTGCCCAGCTGAGAGCAAGAAAGGGTGAGCGAACAACTTTCACAGTGCCTGGTGTTTGGCCAATATCAAACCATAACAGACACGTACCTTAAATAAGTAAAAATCCATGTCTATTTCCAAGTGAAAAAAACATCACAGAAGTCAGTGCTTGCATTATCTTGGACCTTGAAAAACCCAGTCATACATATTTTGACAACAAACAAACCCAAAATAGCACCAAATCCCTTTCTGATCCTTACCTACCAAAACCACACACAAAAGTAAGAAATGAGGAGCAACAAGCGCTCTTAATATAGCAATGCAATCATCCATACTCAGCCAAGAATTACTGCCTCTAAATTAACAACCTTCTCAGACGAGGGGCTGTGAGGAATGTTTAACACCCCTTGCCCCACATCTTGCAATCCTTTCTCTGGAGTGCCCACTGGCTGTGTGTCCCATTCCAGCCAGGCTAGACTCTGAGGTGACTGCACCTTGCAAGGTGCCATCAGAGAGGGGCAGAGCAAAGGCCTGCAGGGGTTCAGCTGCCAGGCAAAGGTAAGTGTGGGGACCAGAGCTCACGTGCTTTTGCAGCAGGAGTAAAAACCATACTTCTTTGGGAATGGCATGTGTGTAAACATTTACCAACAGGATGAGGTCATGCAATCTTGAGCTCAAACCTAAGGGAGCAAGGTACCCAAATCAAAGTATGTCCAAGGCAAACACTGAAGCCTGGAAAAAGGCAGGGTGGTGGCAGTGAGTGAATCCCAGAGCTCTGTGCTCAAGCTCACCATCCCTTATTCACTCAGGGGCACAGTCACAGCTCAGAGACCTATTTTTCAAGTTACAATTTCAAGAACACAGCTTTTCATAGAAAATGACTGCACTCAGAAAAGTAAACACCTCAATCAGCCAGAAGGTCAGTAATTAATACTTGGAATAAATACTGGAAGTTATCAAGGCATCTTGTACAAATAGCATGAGCTGCATTTGCACATAGTTCTGGACAATTCAAGGTGCTGACAGGTAAGGTTATGTGTACTTCTGATGAGCTTAAAAAAATCCTGCCCATCTCTTTCTCCCTGCCCCTGTGCTTTGTTCCACCGAGGAGCTGCTGCTTAGGTTTTGCTGCCAGTTTCAGCCCCCAGGAAAAGTGAGAACAAGACTAGCAGGTGGGTTTGAAGCCACAGGATCTTAAAAACATTCATCTCCCCTCAAACCCCTGGGTGTGGGTCTGTCTGCTAACCCCAAGGACACGGATTCCTCTGGGATGCACGGCGTGGCCGCCAGCTCCTGCTGCGCCACGCTTCCCGGCGGTTGCCATAGCACTGAAAGGCAAACCTAGCAACAGGCACACAAGCCTCCCAAGCACACAAGTCCAAACCACATTTTTTAAATAAATTAAATCATCCAGCCTTGCCTGCTACCCAAAAAGAAAGAGAAAAAAAAGTACAGCATGTTTCAAGAAGCTGTTAAGAATGTGCCGTTTCTGTTCAGATGCACTAGAGAAGGGGTTTAATTACCGCTAAAATTAAACGATAAGTGCTGTGCAATGACACAATTAAAGAAGCTTGCAGGAAGATTTGCTTTTTAATATGCCTTTTGTAAATCCATGTATCTGTCAGTTATTGATGGTATAAGTAGTTATGTCAGGCATCAGAAAGCAAAATAAGAGTTTAGCTTTTATTTTAGACTTTTTTTTCTTGCAACTCCCATTTCTTTGTGAAACAATGTGGTAGTACAGCAGTTTATTTGTTTATTTTAGTATCACAATCAGATTATTTGTGCTTGGTAAAAATCAATCCCACTACAGCTCAGGATCTTGTGCCTATTGATATGATTATTCAATACACATTCTAGGTGTCTCCAGTGTTTTCAGAGGTGTATAAACTTTGCTTCCAAAATTCTCTGCCTCTTCAGCTTCAAAGTCTTGCATACTAATATTTTAACTCAATGACACATTGTTAAAGAAACAGCCTATGGAGGAAGTTAAGAGCATAAGACATTGGATTTCTTTGAATTTCACACAGTTAAGTATATTCTACACCATAAAAATACAGCCATTTCATAAACAGGAAATAAAGTTCTATAAGCAAAAGAGACATGAAGGAGGATTGAAGAAACAGAGGAGCATCTTGCTGTTATTACCTACTCTACATTGAAGGTTTTTTCCCTAGCTCAGATTACTTTTTTCCTCAACAAAACATATTTGCAGAAGGAACCCTTTGAGTAATCATTCTTTCCATCTGAAATCACAGCCTCTGAACTGTGTGAAGATCACTGGAGGAGTAATTCCAACAGAAGTGCCCTACCAGGTTTTGCACTCACTTCTTTAGTGAAATTCAGGCTGAATGAAGTAGTTCCACTCACTGCCTTTAGAAATTTCACTGGGATTGATTTGACTTGTTTGTCTGTTATGAAAAATTACCTACATAAATAAAACACTTCTCATCCAAGAGTCAGGAGGGAATACACAATGTTGTACTGAGTCCCCAAGGAAAGCAATCTCATGTTCATCCTGACAAAATTTACCCAACATATAAATTTGGGGAGAGAAGGTGAGTAAGAAGGGACAAATTTTACAAATGCTAAGGAACAATGTTCCTTGGAGGAGAGTGCAAAAATTGGATGGAGTATATCTATGTATCAACACCAAATAAAATACAATTATGTATTTTAAAGGTTTATCATTAAACTTTGAAACATGATTTCTTTTGCTCCTGCCTGCCCTCAGCATGGTCATGAGCCTCCCCACAACTCTGAAGCAGGATGCTCAAAGGCTGATTAGAAGATTTTTGAAGGTTGTAATTTTATTCAGTATCTTCCCTGATGAATGCTGACTGTTCACATTCATGTTGATATATCTGGAATCACAACTCATTAAATTGTTTCCATCTGCAATTGGTCTTTTCAGGGAAGGTGCTTGTGAATTAGAAACCCTTCCCCCTCACACACACTTACTACAGACAAATATTAGAATCAAGATAGTAACACTCGTGGCAAGTCAAGTACACACAAAAATTATACCATCTGGCACAATTAGTCAGCCTGAGGGCTGGTTAATGAACTGTAATATACACAATTGAGCATGCATACTGAAGTTGCAATTCTTTATGATACCCATGGATATGTAAATTCAGCAGGGGACATAAGAAGCCTTTCTAGCATATAATTTATTTAGGTTTGTTAGGGGTTTTTTTTTTATGCACAAGAATTGGAATGAAAAGTTTTTCTCCAAGACATTTCTGTATACCTCTTGCTGTTTCTGCAGTAGTAAACAAATTAATTTTGGGGTTTATGTATGGTAAGAAACAGTAAGAGACATCTGGTTCAAACAGAGGTTTTGATAGCTTTGCACAAACACAGACACACAGAAAATAAATTTGGGGATTCCACCATCAAATTGTGATTTAAACATTGCTGTGCATCCAGAATGACAAGCATCACCATCCTCTGCACCTCATTCTTCTCTATACACTAATTAGCAGTGCCTGAAGAATCAGCTCTAATATGGTCATCCACCAAGAGGAGACAGCAGCTGCTAACTCCCCTCCACAGAGACCATTGCAGGACCCCATCATCTGACTGCTAACTGAGAAAACTAGCATCTTAAATGTGTCAATTCATAGCTTCTCCTGCTAGCTCTGCTGTGGCAACATTTTTGTTTAAATCCGCTTTTCTTCAAGGCTTCAGTACTCATCTGTACAGAGAACAGTACTGTATGTGCCACTGAGAGGTCCTGACTCTTCATCAAAAATAAGAGTTAAAGAAAGCCCCACACAGGTTCTAACAAATTAGCCATGTGCACAATTGTCCTACAGAATGGCACCAAATTAACTTTTGTATAGCCTCTGCTACAGGGTACACACATCTCTAAGCAAACATACATCTGTGTCAGAAAATCATATTCATTAAACTCAATTTATATTTATATACATATAGGTACATTTTGTCCCAAACACAGGATTTAAAATTATGTCATGCTTATGAAAAGTACTTATATTTCCTCAAAAGACACACAATTATTATGCAAATATTTCTGGCACCTGTGAGATATCAAATACTTAACAACTAGGTGGGCGATGTTAAAAAGGAAGAGAATTCTCCTTGTGCCTTACCTAGTGCTTTCTCCACTGTACTGTGTGAATTTCCCCAAAAGACTTTTTTGTTTACAACAGGAGGAGCTTTTTGTTAGCAACAGGAGGAGCTGTGGAAAGAGAATGAAAAACAAAGCAAAACATACTGGCCTATGAAAATTTGGGCTGGCAAAGCTAGAGGGCTGTGTCAGCACATTTAATCTACAACTACAGGTGAACATTTGTGCATGCATAGGTTGACAAAATAGATTAAAAACTCTGCAAAGCAGCTATAAGTAAACACCTTATCTACTTTTTCCCCTTACCACAGCGCTATGTCCTTTATTTTCATCATTATTTAAATGTTATTGAGAAAGCTATGTTAAGTGAAACTGGCCAGCATAAGAGAAGCTCTTTGGGTCAGTTTTTATTTCTCACTTAACAGAACACCTGTCTTAGAAAGGTTCTTCTTAACCTCCTGTCCTTATCAGAGCAGAACTGACACAAAGTAGATGTTTAAGAAACTTCACCCCAGTCTTTTTATTGCACCCATAGGTGGTGTCTTAAAACTCATCTGACTCCACAGTGCACTTCTTATCCTCCATCATCACACTACCTTTTAAGTCCATCGGTGTTTTGAGATGGCACCCCCAAAAATCCACAATACAGATGGCATTGTGCAGTACTGGGGTGGCAGGTAAACCCTCAGCACTCATCTCAGTCCTGCTACAACACCCAGCACATTCAGTCCCCATGAGAGCATGACCAGCAGACTCCAGCTCACCCACCCAACCCACTCTTTTATAACTCCATCCTTACTGGACACAGCTGTGAGGACATGGCTGTTCCCACTCTTTGGTAATTAACACAGCTGCAATTTATCAGGGACAAGACTACCTTCAGCAATATCTCTATCCTTCTCCTCCCACAACCTCTCTCAGAAGCCCTGTTTGGAAGCCCCAAAGGGCAACAGTGCATCATCTTAATTAAAGGTTGAGGTTTATCTTCTGAAGAAGGAAGAAGAATTCATCATTAAACCATACTTTGGCAAACAAAATCCCACTTTTATTTATTAAGTCCCCAGAAGGTTGTTCTTTGCAGGCAGCACTGGCTCCTAGCATGTGACTAAAATGAAGGTGTACAGAAGATATATGCTCATATCATTAACCACTGCATTTATTTGAGGAGGAGAGTGGGAAATTATGCCATGTTCACCTCTACACATCAGCACTAGGAAGCTACCTCAGTCTAAAGACTACAGATCACTTCCAGCCCTGCTCCCCTGGAGCTAAACTCTCTCATCCTTCAGCCCCAGCAGCTCAGATGGGCTCTCGGGGAGTGCTCCTGCTGACTTACTGTAAAACTTCCCTCTGTACTTAGAGCTCTGTAAATACATAATCAGTGCTTCTGCTGCTCTGTGTGTGCTCCCTGACACTGCCAGGGGAAACGTAAGTCTGCTTCATAGACCAAAAGTCCTTTACTAATGCATGGGTTATTTGTATTGACCAACTTAGTGCAATTATTCATATTAATTTTCATAGGGAGTTACAGGAGATGGGAAGGAAGAGATTGCCACGGACAAAATTCAGGGCTAGCATGGGGATTCCATGTGTGACTTAAAATTAATTTGTATGAAAACCAGAAGCTGTTTCATTAATTCATTTACATGTTGAAGGTAGTGATGAGAAGTCTAAAAATTTCATTTTAAATAGGAATCTGTACCTTCAAGTGAAATTAGAACAGTCTTTTGAAAGACTGCTTAAAGATATGATTGAGTTATTCCAGAACTTTTGATAATAGCACATAATTCAGAACTTGCACTCTTCACAAAACTGCATGCATGGCTAATTTCTTGGACTAATCTAAATTTCAGTGTTTTAATTTCAGAGTGTCTGTGTTCACCATGTTCAGTTTTTCACTTCAGCATGCATTATTTTGAATACAAAAAGACTGAAGAGATTTTTGAGTTAAAACTTTGAAAATCTCTGTGTCAAGAGAAAGTGTAAGTCTAGAATGCAAAGAATGAAAAATGAAGATTAAATCATTGTTTCCAAACAAAGGTACAAGTCTTCCATTCAATTTTTTGGGGGGAGTTTTTTTTGACAGTTTATATGCAACATTTATGCTGGGCTGGTAACACCACAACATGATCAAAGTCATACTCCACACTGCAACTCTTTCAAGGTGCCAGGAAATTGAAGTAGTCTAGGGATGATTACCAAGAACAAAACAGAACACTCCTCAGTTGCCTTGCTTCCTCAGATGCAGAGGGGCACTCACATTTGCCAGAATGGCATTTACAATGTGAGACCTGGGTCTTGGTTCAGGTCCTTGTCACCTGGAAATCTGCTGCATTAATAGGAAACCATAGTTATGGTTTGAGACTACTGAACATTTCAGCAATAGGATTTGAAAAAAAGACATCCACTAAAGCTTAAAAGAAATCCATCTATTCTACAATATATGTTAACTGAAGTTAATTACATGTAGTTTTTTCTGGTATAAATGGATTTGTGATGAAGATAAAGTTCTACTGACAGAACTTTAAATCTTCTCTGACATGCTGTGTTTTGCCCTTCTGCTTTCTTCACTTCCCTTGTTCCAGTGCCAGTTCACAAATTCCCAGCTCTTCATAATTCTTTGTTTTATTCAAAGCTATGGACTAACAAAACAAAGTTCATTCTGCTTTATAAACAGCCCTTCTGTTGTCTGTGCATATTGTTGTAGGAATGGCTGCATGGGTGGGGTTAGGAAAATATCCCCTGAATTCATTTTGTCTCAGAGCTGGCACTGAGGAAAGCCAGCCTAGGAAGTAAGGCATGGACAGAATAATCCTTCTTCTGGTGTATTCTCTAGCTTTGCCAAACTAGCTGTTTTCTTGGTCTGACATTGCCTTCAAATCTCATATGTTATTGCCACATGTGAATTTCTTCATGAAGTTACTCTGTTGTTCTCAATCCATTTGCTGTTGTGGCCTTTTCAGCTTCTTAGAATATATTCCACTTTTTACTTCTTAATTGTACAAATAAATGTTCACCCTTTGTAAATTATGAAAGAAAAGAAAAATCTTTTCATCAAGCTGGTTTATTGTTGAAGTGTTTAGATGAGTTTTTATTTTCCCAGCTTGTGTTATTGCCCATTGGAAGTACCAGATATTTACATGCCCTGTCACTCATTACATTGTGCCAGACCTTCCAGAGGGAAGCTACTGTTCCGCCCACTAAAAGCAACTCATCTGTTCAGACACCAACCCAAAAGACTTCATAAACTGTTATAAGTATCTTTCAAGCTATATCTTTCAAGCTATATTGTATCACTCAGTCAAAGGGCAAGCACCTCTCATGGATGCAGTAAAGAGTACTTCCTACTACACTTTTATTTTTCCTGGAAGTTCCCATTCAAGTCTTGACCCACAGTGACCCTCATTAGCTCATAAAAGCCAGCTAGATTCCACCTCAGGGTTCAGTTGCATAGAGTTCACATATTTGATCTGTTTTCTATGGATTTTTAGAAAACAAACCTTTTTCTACCATCACATATATGCACTTACAGAAATGGCCTGCTGATGCATGCAAGGTATAGATGATGGGAAATGCATCCCTCTTTCAATTACTGAGATGCACTAAAATGAACTGGAAAAGTCAGTTGGCCATGAGACATTTGAAGAAGGAAGAAAACTCAGCTAAACACTGAATAGTTTCTCTTTCCCAAAGAAATCTCTTTGTCTTCTACTGAATATATCATAATTTCTCTTTTTGCTTAAGATATATCAGCAGGGGCAATAACTTGATAAACCTGCAGATAAAAACAAGGAGAGAGCAGGAGGATCCTCATATTTTAATAGGACTTAAGTGGGAGAAGTAGCTTTAATTTTGCAGAGATATATCCACATGAATTTCTGCTTTCCCCTCCTTAAAGCTTCTGTCAAAAACATTCATCTACAAATAAGCCAGGTAATTACATTTCCAAGCAACTTGTTTCTGACAGATTGTCCTACAACTCGTTTGTAACAGTTTGTGAGGCACTAAGACAAAGCTAATTGATAGCTGAATTATGGGGACGTGCATTTAGAGGGTTAATTGCTTACTGCTTGCAACCAGACTTTTAAGAGCTGGAATCTGCATACCTATATTAAGATTTTAAATGACTGGAGAACCAAAATAGTGGGTTTTTTCTCTCTCAGTTTCAAATCTTCAGAAACAAACACTACATCAATCTTTTGCACAAGAATCAGAACAAATCACTCCTGCTGCTTACCAGTCTTTCACACGACACTGGAAATTATTCAGGCTCATCTCTGAGGCTTGCTCAGAGATAGTAAGATAGAGAGGCACTTGGCAGCAGCTGTTAACCCACCTGCAGAGACAACTTCAGTCTCATTTCATCTCCTGAATTGCTCTAGCCACCAGACTAATGTTTACTTGTTCACAATTAAAGGCACCACGTGGCCCTCTGGGACTGTGCAAGAAAGGAATGTTAGAGCTTTCAGGGCCTGAAATCCAAGCTGTTCCCCTTGTTTAAATACTGGGCAGCTATTAAGCTGCATATCCTGGAATGCCAAAATAGCTCACCCAGGGCTGCAGTAAATGCTCCCTGACAGGGTGTACACGACCACTCTCTGCCAACAGCTGTTTCTGTACTGGAAACCCTAAATTGCATGTTCCCCAGCATCCCAATTTATGATCATCTTCATAGGAAATAACCATTGAATCAGCAATGCTCAATACCAAAAGCTATGTTTTAGATGATTAATTTGCCTGAGAAGTAGCTAATGTTAAAAAAATAGCATATATTGAAATGTATTTAGACAAACTGACACTCACCTCCTCTTAATTGTTATGTCCTTGGAAATTACCTCAGCTAACAGCTATTTTTTTTTCCTTCTGGACAGCTAAAGGTGACAATAACTCTGAAAAGTAAACACATCTAATACTGACAGGAGGCATGCTAGCATGAAACCTTGCAATGCATTTGTCTGTTGGTGTTGTTTCATAGCAATTATCACTACCAAATATCGACTGGTTTTTTATTCTTGTCGTAAGCAAGCTAACAATAGAATGATAAAAAGGAAGAAAAAGACCCCAATCTTTTTTACATTATTGCAATTGACTATCTTGGGAAACAAAAAACACCTCACTACATAGAAAGCAATTCTACCTTGTTCCCAAGGAAATTAAAATAAAATAAAACAAAGCTCAGAAACTCAGCTTCAAAAGCTGAGAGTAGTTAGCAGTATTTATTTAGGTTATTTTGTTTGTCAGAAAACATTAATTGTTATGCATATAATTTAGTCATGAAACTCCAGAAAGCCAGAACCCATTTTCACTCTGGCTACTCAAGGAAACCAAACTTGAGAGAGTCACTGGGAACTGTTGCTCCTACTGGGCTGGTAAAGCCCCATGGGGAAGAGGGGTAGGAATTTTACAGGCATGTAGATAACTACACTTCGTGATAACAAGTAGTCTCAAAAGGAAGAGTAATCCAAACTGCTGTCTTAATGGCTGAAAAGCCACAAGCCTCAGAAATTTCTCATTTAATTTTTTTTCTGAGCATCCCCAGAGTCAACACACAGCAAATGCAAATCAACCAAATCCAGGGCTGGTTTCTGCCCTAAGGACAGAGGAACAGGCCAAGAGAGCCACACCAGCTTCTATTTTGATCAAGAAATAAGTTGCACATCTTTTGTCTAATCATAGATAATAAGATCAGATATGTAAAGGCCGCGAAGTATTATTTCTAGGTAGGATATTTACTGTTTGATACATAAATACTAAACTGTTGAAGGATAACAATTTAGCTGTTTGAAGAGGGTAACTCCAAGAAACCTAGCAAATTAACTCAACACCTACATTTCTTGGTATTTTCCCCATACTTTGTGCAGATTTTCTGAGCTGCTCTCACAAACACACTTCTAACCAGTTTTGTGAGTTTGTTATGTCTATTGTAGGAAAATGTCCTTTATTAAGGTAAAAGTAACCATTACCTGAGTTTGTTGAGTGACACAGGCTACCTATGGAAATTCTTTGTTGCCCAGTGTAGTGACTAACTACGGCTTCTACTGCTCCCTAACTCAGTTACCTACCAAAATATTGATTATGTCTTAATTTATACTTGGGAAACTTCTGAATTAGGCTGTGGAAATTAAAGAAACACAGTAAGAAGGATTGAGATTACCCAGAGACAAACATTAAACTATTTGGTGTTTTAAATGGATACTAGCATTTCAATCAAATCACTGCTATTGAGTAGCTCCTGTTTTAAAGTTGTGCTCATCAGCTCTTTTGCCAGCTTTTGTTCATGATTTCCAATGTAGTTAATAAGCCTTTTCTCAGAAGCAAAGTCTTCTTGTTTAGTGAATACCAACTGCTACCTTGTATATTTGTTTCCATACTAGTGAGTGACTGGATGTGCTCTGATATAGTGGTCTATAGAAGTAAAAAAAAAACCCTAACAAAATGGCATTTACCTTGTTAAACAATAATTTTTTAATGTCTAAACTGCTCAACCTTTTTTCCATGACCTGTCATTCTACCCTGGTTCCTAAGTCATGTATACTTTTGTCTGCTCCCCCTCCATGACCCAAAATACAGACCAAAGGAAATCTAACTCTTCTCCTGCTGCCCTCTGCCACATCTGCCCATCTTCAAGGGGCCACACTCAAAGTGCTCCCTACTCCTGAACCCCCACCTTCAGTCTCAAGGCTGCAAACAGTGATTCTTCCAGATACCACAGTTCTTTCCACAAATCTAATTTTGTTGCATTTTACACTAGAAGAGTGACATAGTATTTTCTGATTTCTTCTGCTACCTTTTTGCAAAGTAAAAAGAAATGACCACATGGGATTTCACAGTTCTAGGTTTTGAGTTCAGATTTCCAAAACACTTTGCATTCAAATTCCTAAAATTATTTCCTGACATAGAAATAACTATTTTCCCTATCTTTTACTCAGGAAACAGAGGCAGTCAGTGTTGGATATTTAAAAAAAAAAAAGAGAAAGAAAAAATATCACTCCTGACTTCCAGTTCTTTCATGCAAACCACACTTCCTGGTCCTTCAGCCAGGGCACATAAAAGTCATCACTCTTAATCATGCTTGTGAATGTGCATGCAGTAAATTTGACAATAAGGATCTCCCTGAAAGCTGAAGGACTAGTAAAATTAGTTGATGCCACAACAAGAAGGCTACCTTATGATTTTCATATAGAAGCAAAAGAGAAACCCTCTTTTTGATAGAGAAATGGTTCATTAAAAAAAGAATAATAACACAGTGTTCATTAAGTTTTCTTATTTGATTTTTCAAATGCATTACACAAAGCTCTTATACATGAGATGATGCAATTTTTGTACTTATTAAGAACATCTTAGTATAAATATTCAGCCTTTTGGGAAAAAGTTTTTATTGCAGACTGTCTATTCCCTAAATTGCTTTGGGAGTAGCTGAGGAAATGAATCACCTAAGATTGATGCTCTCTGTCTTTGGAGTAGCTTATGCTGGATCTTATCTGGAAACATTGATCTATAAGGTCACTTAGCTTTATAAGAAAGTATTTTTTAATCTGATTTATGAAGAAGTTCTGTGGGCTTCAGACTGTGATTATAAAAGTGCTGTGCAGTAGCACTTGGTTCTCTTAAGAAGCAAGGCAAATGAATGTTTATTAACTTACCTATAATCATAACAGGCAGATACTTCAGTCTTGATTTTCCAGAGACTTCTAATTAAAAGCAATTTATGAATAATAATGTTAGCTATACAATTCTATGCCTGACTACAAGATAAAGATGCCCAAGTCAGATAAAAGGGTATCTGAGGATTCATAGTTAATGAGAAATGAACAGTGGTCTAAGAAATGGCCTAGACTGAAACTAGCAAAAGCCACTCATGAATTACCCAAACCAGCAGAGCATCTCTTACAAACTAAAAAGCTTTACTTCTATAGTTTTCAATTAAATAAGATTTTTGAAGCCCATGATTGCTATTTCCAGGGAATAAATAATAAATATAATTAATCTTTGGGAGGGATTTTTTAGATGGATTCATATTTTTAATAGAAACTTATACCGACATTCTAAAACTGATTGAAATCACTTCTTGCTCATCATTGCCCACCTCAGCTGGGCTTTGTTGCTGAGAATTTTGCAAAAGATCACCTTCCCTTGAAACAGGCATTAAAAAGCAACAAAGTGGACAAAAGAAAGGACTGGGAGAAGGATTCTGATGCCAGGCAGTCATGTTTGCTGAACCACTCTGTCTTCCACTAAGCAGAGAAATCATTTCCTACAAGTCATCCACAGAGCTAAGTACTTCCAAATGCACTCAGCATTATTAAAAAACTTCTCAGTTGTCTTCAGCAATAGTTCATATTTACAGGAATAGTTCATTAGTTTTAATGTTCTCTAATCTAAAAGCAGAAATCTCAGCAGGGAAAACTTGGGCTTTTCTTTATTTGTCAGTCTTATGAAATCCTTGTTCTTACAGCAAGATACATATGCAAACAGGTTTTCATATTTGGTGCTAAATAAAACTGTTCCTTTCACCATCCCAATATTTACCTATTGATTAACAAAATAGAACAGAGTTCAGTGTGGATTTTAAGGGGAAAATAATGCTATTCTGAATGCATGTCTTCTGCTAGATCTTCCTGAAATCTAAGTACTTATGAAACCAGCATATTTCTATCTGCAGTGCTTAAAAACTGGCTTTCTGAGGGAAGTTCCTGGCAGGGTAAGATGTTGTTGCTAAATCCTGAAATTCAAGACGCTGGCAGCCAGACTAGCTGTTGTTTCCTTCTTCCTTTCATACAGTGTTAACACAACTGTCACCTTTTTGTGTTGCAACTAAAAAGGCAAGAGAGTCCCAAAGATCACCGTTATCCTGGTCTGTAGTAGACAAATTTCCCAGGTGAGAGAAGAGCCCAGGAATGAGGCAGTGCTTCCTGCAAGGCACTGCTCCTTGTGCAGGCTCTTGTCAGCTGCAATTCCAGCATGACGCACCATCACAAAGCGCCCTCGTTCCACAGGGACACGCTGTCTGTCCCCAGCCTCAGACACAAACTCCCCTTGCCTCCATCTATTACAATGAAATCAAAGTCCTCACATGATTTAGAGAAACAATTCTTGGGGCAGGATTAGCAAGAGCTTGTGCAGCAGCAGTAAGCGTTAAGGGGCTGGCTGGCATCCCATAGAGAACACTATTATTCAGCCTGGTTCAGCACAATTCTGCTTGTACAACACATTCACTGTATTTTTTTTTCCCACATTTCTTCATTATTGGCTATATTAGCATGAGAACAGGATTTCTGTCAGTTAGAACTGTATGAAAGTTTACAGATTTTCCTCAAAGGGCATCCTGCAAGTATTGTCTTTGATTTTATTCTAATCTATTCCGAGTCTGTTCAAGTTTTGTTTTGAATTCCCAGTCAAATTCATTGAAGTTAACAATGTCGACCAATATGGCAAAAAATCCCACAACAGTGCATGTCTTTTCATCTATTTTGCATGAAAACTAACACTAAATTCCTGAAAGTGCCTTCTGTCTTTCGGAATATGCCCATCAAATCAATTAGTGCCCATCACAAACATCACCTGCCCACATAACAGGTGCAACCTGATTTTTATCCCAGGAGCCTCAAAGAGAAAAAAAAAGAGCTTGGACAGTGAGTTTGGTTTTCTAAAAAGGCTGCAATAAAACTTAAAAGTACTCAGCTGACAATTTTGTTTGCTCATAAATGCAAAGCCTATCATTCCTGCCTGTTCATAAATATTTTGAAAGAAGAATCACCAGGAACATAGCAATCTCCGTACAAGTCATCGAAATCATATAATCATCCATCAACAATCATCTAATTCCTCATTTTCTGACACAGTTATTGATGTACTTCACTGCTTTATTGCTGTATTTTCAGATGGACATTTGAATTCAGGAGTAAATAAATGGTTGTATTAAGGCCACCTTTCAAGGCTCAGACATGTGTCTGGGAATGCAGAAAACAAAAGGCAAGCTCTAGTAATCAAAAACGTGTTTGAAGGGAATGGAGGACCCAGCTGCCCTAAGCAAGGACTGCCAATAGGACTTAGTTTGCACTGCTATTGTGTTTTCTATTCCCTTCTGACCTACAAAGGATTTTGTTAAAATGTATCTTGTTTGCCACTACTGGAATTTGTTTTCTGGTGTGTGATAGAGCTGATATAATTGCCTGAGCAGTGCAATTTGAGATCATGAAAACAAAAGAGGAAAGGAAATTTAAAAACCATAAGGCTCCAATGTACTGAACAATGTGCAGGGCTTTTTTAGAGGCATTTGTTTATTGATTACCTTTATTTTAAAACATTGCAACAGAGGGGTTAGTGAAATTCCCTGCTAACCAGGTGTGAATTTACCACCTCACAAGAGCCTCTGAGTGGTGCCCTGATCTCTGGCCATGCTGACTGGCCCACCAGAGCCACAGGTGTATTCAGCTTTGCCCCCTCTTCCAGAAATATGTCTGGACTACCCTAAAGATGGGGAAGCTCACTCTAATCCACAGAAAGGAATTAACACAGCAATTATAGCTGCTTCTTTTGGTTCTGTTCTACATTTAAGACCAGCTGACAAGCACGAGATGAGCGAATTAAAAGGAAGGAGCAAATGTTTCTTCTCCTTGTATATTGTGCTATAGGCATGTTTTCCTGAAAATCTTGGAAGCTTGAAAGCCATTTCCCTAAAAACATGCAGACATCATCTGCTCATAGAAATGAACACCTCTCTTGTGAAGAAAATGGTAATTCTCTACTTAGCACCTCATACTTTCACGTTGTGCATTATATAAATATTTGGACTAACGTAAATAGCTATAATCACAACACATAGGGCACTCCAATGACATCACAAAAGCAGACAAAGTTTTGACTATTCTTTTTATGGTTTATATTAAACCCCTCAGGCTAGCTGCTTGAAATGCTGTGGTTTCTGCAGTTCACCAGATTTAATAAAAGAAAACCATATATAAAAAAGAATAAACCATTAAAATCATGAAAATAATCTTTCAATCATCTAAAGAGCTATCCTAGGAAAGTATTTTTTACTAGCCTATTTATAAAACTTTGCAACACATAAAACTACATCTCAATATTTCAGGTTTCAGGAGATGTTATTCAGAGGAAAATACCATAACTGACTGCCAATTGATTACTTATCCTATTTGACTACTGATTTCATATTTGTCCACAGCTGTGATACACTTAATCAAAAAAATGTACCAAATAAGGTACCACTCATAAGCAGTTCTAAAAGAATTTTAATATATTGGATACCTTATTTAGTACTCCTTATAAACAAGAATTTGATTTGGTTTTTTTTGTACCATAAATGATTTACAATAGCAAGCAATACATCTTTTGAAAAGGAACATAAAAACATCACAATGAGTTATTCAGCTTCTATTTCAAGTGGGTGAAGTTGGGGATATTACAGACAGAGAAGTCCTGTTCTAAGATCCAAACAGAGGCACATCCTACAATCATACCATTTCAGATTTTCATCAACAGAGAGGACAAGGTTTCACAAAGATATTTTATACCAACTGGCAGAATTAGATTTGAGATATTTTTTTTCTTTTTCCAAGAGTCAGCACTACATATTTTTCTATTTAAAAATACTTTATCTCCATATGAATTTCTGAATAAGCATGTCCACTTTGATTGAGGCCAGCAGAGACTTATTGGTCTAAAAGGGCAGTTTTATTTAAGGAAGGAATGCCATATTTTATTAGAAAAGGAAAGGGAAAAACATTTTCTACCCTAAAAGTGAATTAAGACAATAGGTGAGTCTCAAGCGAAAGAGCTAAATCTACTTTATATATAAAAATACAAGATAGATTTGGAGCAGTTCACTTAAGAGACCACTATAAATGTAACAAAAGTCAGGTGCTATCACTTTTAAAAACCACATCATTTTTTGATAGCTATCAGCTGGTAAAACAGTTAGGGAATACTCAGCTACCTCCAATGCTGTCTTATCATTTCCTGCCTCATCTTGCCTGTGCATTCACTGATCCACTGCATTAAGTACCCAAGTAGGTTTAACTTCACAAACTGACTTTTTCTTTTTTTTTTTTAACCTTTCTGCAGCATAGCTGCCTGTTTAAATCCAACATACAAAAGTATCACCTCTAAGTTATCACCCTAAGGAGATCTTGTTGTGAAGAGGGGCAGGAAATTAATCTCTCACTACAGCCTCACTCACCAGTAGTAAAACACCTTTGTGCCTTTAGCAGTCACAGCAGGGAAGCTGAGGCAGAAAATGCCAACTGCATCATACAGAAGACAAGGGTTTAGTGAAGCCTTGGTTGTTTTTCTGGAGAACAAGCAACCCCCACATTATTTGCAGAGTCAAAATAACTAACTGTCTTTCAGGCTTCTTTCTGGGCACAAAATCATTTTTGTTACCCTCGTTCATGCTGTACATGAACCTCACCCATTTCTTTACAGAACTTTCATCTATAAAAGGGTCATAATGGCAAAATTCTTTCAAGAGCAACTTAACACATAAAGTAAATTCTTCATCTGCATGACACTAGTCACCTTTTGGAACTTTCAGGGGTGACACTTCCTAGGTGCATTGGAGTGTTGATTTTTTTCCCTATAGAAGACAGGGTCTGTAAATTGGGGTGATCTGTTTGATTACAATATAATGTAAAACAATAGATAGGGCTGTGAGTGAGATAGCTTGTTCTTCAAGGCTTCAATAGCAGCAACAGCCAACTGAAAAATAAATACCTGCTGAGAAAGAACTTATAGTTCAATTAAAGGAAAATATTGTACAGAAAACAAAAGTACTTCATACTATGGAGGAAAACACTTCTCCAGGGAATGTAGCCTGTAGGGGTGGTACAAGTATTTTCCATAAGCAGGGTACTGTACCAAGTACAAATACATTTACAGCATGACATATAATCAACTAAATAATTTAATTATGAGATTACTGTATTCCTATCAAAATATCAACACATCTATTTTCATGACAGTTCTTTTGTCTGTCATGCAATTATCTAGAAAAAGCCCAAAGTTTTAAACATGCAACATAAACATCACAGGGTAAGTTAAAGATAGGTTGAATCAAGACTGTCTTTTTTTTATTTGAATAACAGAGATCTGTTACAAGTTAAAATTACAAGTTAACTTACAAGTTAAAATACACTTAATCAATTACATACAGTTAAGTCACCTTCAAAACTTTTTGAATATTAATTCTATCTGAAGACTAACCAAATTTCATATATGACTGCATATATATGCTGGCCAGGATAGGTGACATAGCAGTTTTTTAAATGAAAACATTTGGGCCATTTCTGAATTTGGAGGTGGACAGTCAGAAATGTTAACAAAAGAAAAAAATATCCCAAACAAAAGGAACAGAAGACCTACACAAAGAAAAGCATTTATGCATTCAATCAAACCCTCCCTCAAGCTTCAGAAACAAAATATTAAAAAATTTCACCAAAAAGAGATACTTCAGTGGACGGGCCTTTTAGTCCAAAGGTGCTTTGTTTTGCTGATTGCTCTTCTCACAAAGTTAATAAAAATATTAAGTGGATATCATCACTTGCCCCCCTTCAGATGGCAAAGCCATCATTTTCTGCTTAGCCACTCACAGTCAGAGAGCTTGCCAGCCTCCAGACTACCAAGCAGCTCTTTTGCTTCTCAAGAGACCTGTGGACCATGGATGTACCACCAGCAGCCTTTGGCTTTTCAAATACCACCTAAGTGTTATGACCAACACCTTCTGAAATAAAGGTCCAACAAATCAGGGATGGTTCCTACAGTGCCACTCTACAATGCAGATACCTAAAAATCTCCAAAGACAGAAAAACAAGGGAATAAGAACATGCTTAGTTCTACAAGATTTTGAAAGCATAAGGAATCTTTAGATAAGTAAGAAGAAATTTCAGAACCAAAGGTTCATCTTTTACCAGTTTCTGGTCATATAATTTCAAGGCTCCTCAAGAATCAGTTATTTCCTGTGCTTTAGTGTAGTGGAAAAACACATAAACCATATGCTCTGAAGAAGGAGAAAAACCCCACAATTGCACAGAGACTTGACAGTCCTCAGCCCATGATCTCTCCCATCCCAGCTGACAGGAAAGTTTTATGTGGGCACCATCCAACTTGACAAAAAGATGAGTTTAATCTCTCAGTGGAGCCCCAGGTAGTCTGAAAACACTTTGACCTGTAAGTCTCTATTTTTAGTGGGTAAGGGTTATAACTTTAACATGAAAAGGTTTTGTCTATATTAGCAAATAAAACATACCCAGGGATATAAATTAAACATTCCAGCTGGCATAAAAGATCCTCTAGTTATACTGGAAAACTTCCTTTGGCTCCAAATCTCATTAAATGCCTGCTGAAAGTATCCCTGTCCAAGCTCAGATCTGAGTTGAGACAGCAAATTTTTGACCAGACTAGTTTTTAGATGCCAAAATCGTACCAGGGAATAGTAATTTTTCTAGTACAAACAATGAATCTGAGCTTAGACCAAGTTCATTAATTGTCTGCCTGGGGGTAAGCCCTGTTGCAGCATCCAGCTGAGCAGTAATAAACACTGAGGCAGTGTTGGGTGAGCAGAACTCAGCCAAGGTACAGATCTGCATAGGCCAGGCAAGGTCTGCATAAAACTGTGTTCCCTGGTTCACTACTCTGGAATGCAGTACCAAGCACCATGCAAAACTCTGGTGTTTGAAATAAATACCAGTCAGACACCAAAGATACAATTTAATTAGCACTTGAAGGTTTGCTGTTGACTATATAGATGTTGTCAAGTTTTAGATTATATTACATAAATCTGTTGAGCTTGGTGTAATACTGATGCATGTGAAAAGATAAACACAGCAATAACAAAGGGAGATAATATCATATTACCTTGACTTACTGTACAGGATACACATCTCATTCAACATGGTCCAAGCCCTTGAGTTCTCATTTCACTTCTCACCCAATCCAGCTGCCTCTAAAAGTATTCAACGCATTCATTCAACTGCATTTCAGGACAATATTCTTTTCAAGAACTTCATTACGTTAAAAAGTTTGTGTCACATCATCTGAATGCTCAAAGGACAGGGCTGAGAGGGAAGCACAGGCAGCTGAGTGCTAAAAGTTTTCCAGCAGGGTAGAGAATACTAGTTGTCCAGGTGGAAAATTACAGTGTGAATCAATTATAACTTTATGTTATCCAGCATAGTACTCAACTTAATGCCTAAACCCTCAATGTATCTATTTATTTTCTACTTCCAGCCATACTGTTAATGTCAGACTGAAAGGTGTTGCTTCAAACTACAGAGTTCTGGACTCATTGCCAAACTCAATCTGCTTTTATCCCATCCAGACTAATAGAAAACCCCTTTTAGGTCACCTTGCAAGCAATCATATTGGGTATTTTTTTATGATGTAGCCATTGCATTACAGAGAACTTTTCAAGCATTAGTCTCCAGCATTATTATAAATCAACAAGACCACAAATAGCACTGTGTGTTGGCCTAGTCTGTGGTTGGACCTCACCTCCAAGATGGGTACAGGTTGCAGGTGGTGTCACACACCCCAGTTAGAGAGGACAGCAAGCAGCAGCAAGTGCCTGCCATGGAAAGCATGTGCCTGCTGACAAGGGAATGCAACTAGAACTGCAGATAAAGCACAGAAAGTTCTTTTCAGGAGTCAAGAAAAAATGCTTGGGTGTGCTGTTTCCAAGACCTTATCAACGGAAATGCTACCTGTATTCATACACATTACATAAACTGCAGCTGGTGCAAGAAGACTCTAAAAAAGAGAACTTGAGAATAAACATTTTTTTCAGTCCAGATGATCTCTTTCCATGTCAATGTGCCAAGGTCAGCTTTGCAGGGATGAGTATGGCATTTACTCCATGAGTATGGCTTTGTACCATCATTCAAAAGAGAAGAAGGCATGAAGCCAACAACACTGCTCCAGACCACTCCTGGAGCCGTGCTAGTGCAAGGGAGAATAAAAGGTTCTCCAAAGAAAAGTTACCATCTTCAGAGGAATTCTCCCAGCTGCTGCCAGACAAAAACATGCAGCAGACATCATTGTTCCTGTAGGTTAATTTAGCTTCTGCCACCTTCAGGCACCAATCACAGGATGACTGAAGTTTCTGGGCTCCTCATCTCTAGTGAAATAGCAGCTGCCCAGTGGTAACTTCCCTGGGACAGTTCAGAAGGTGCATCTCAGCCAGGAGACACTGGCTCCTCCTCACTGTGTTGAGCCTCTGCCCACCTGCCAGGGGCTTCAAGAGAAAGCTAGGGGTGTTTTAGCCAAAATCTAGGTGTTTAATAGTGTGGATATAACAAATGTTAAAGGCTTGACATAAAACACAGTTGGAAAATTTGCTCTGCTGGGGCTTCCTTTCTTAAAAGATGCTCAGGGCACTAGAACACTTTTATTTCAAGGTAATGCTAGGATCAAGAACCTATCACCAGATATTGCCATGAGGAAGTTATAACTATCATGAGATACTACCAGTGAGGCAGTAAAGTACTGGGATCTTTTAATGTCCCAGAAAGCAAAGGAGAAGCTTGAGCTGACTTTGCAAGGGGCTCAGTTACCCATAATTCTGGTAATTAAAGTAATGTCATGGCAAATACTTAAAAAAAAACTCTCAATACATTCCCAAATCAACAATTCACTGATGTTAGACAGAACAATATTTAGCATTCTTCCTTCAGAAAGGATAACTTTAGATCTCCCTTAAATACCTTTAAGATTAAGTGTAGATAGGCAGTGATGGCAAAAAATGGCAAGTGTTGAAATTTAATACCTCCTTTGTGGGGACTTCAAGTAAGGATGACACAGCTAAACAGAAAAGTCAGTATAAAAATGTTAATCTATCCAGGGACTGTAGCTTGTTTTACAAGCATCATTATTTCAATCACAACAGTATTACAGGCTATTATAAGTGGCACATGCTAATATTGATACATTAATTCTTTAGTAGAACAAGCACAAAGCAAGAAGATACAATCACTTATTCAGATTGAACACAGTTGTCTGAGGTTGTTTGTTTAAAAAACCTTAAAACCCAGTCTGAATTTGCAAATGTAAAGCTCAGCTTAAGAAATGTTACAGACATTGAGTTAAAGATGGCCAGTGATGGGGATGTTAATTTATGATTAATTTCACAACAATTTGTGGCATTATATCACAGAGCACAGAAGGTGGGGCTTGGAGCTGCTAGAACATTTTTTGTTTGGTTTTGCTTTGGTATTTTTTTCCTTTTATTTTTGAGTAAGTATTTCATCAATTTGATTTATGCATCTAAGAGCATAGCTACAAGGTGAGCTTTAATGTCATGATCACAGATGCCCATTACCAATCATTACTAAAGAAAACACAACTCACATTTAAGGTTGGCAAAATTTTAAAATATTATAATGCATCTGTGATTAAATTCAAATACAGGATTTATTTAAAGAAAAGTATTTCATAAGGTTGCCAAGACCACACAGAAGAGCCAAGGATCATACAGCACATCACCATTAAGAAGGACACAAAGGCAATAGATTGTTTTTGGATTTCTTTGAACACAAGAGTAGCTCATGATTATTTGCTGTCCATGCCTGTGAATATGTTGTCAAGAAAGTTAGCAGAATCACTTCCATGTCCCTCAGACAGCATATATTTAAATTTGGGAATTCTTCTCAAGCTAACTTATTTTTAAGCCTCTATTTCAGTACAATTAAGTTGAAAACATTTATAGATACATAATAAAAAAGGAAGCAGAAGAACCTGAGGATTATAGTGGCATTAAAAAAAAATAGATATTGAAGCCAGTTTTGTAGCAGACCTATTAGACTTTATTTTTTCACATGGCATAGACAAAAAGAAAACTGTAACCAAGATAGAAGGTTGGACTTGTTTAAAGTGTTATGAAGCAGAGATTACCACAGCCCATTTTAGTGAAGGCCACCACTAAAGGAAACTACTGCTTAAAAAACCCACCAGAAATACAAATATAAAACCAACACAAACTAACCCAAAAAACATTATCACATGGCTGTGTTTGAACCCTTGCCCTCCAAGTACTGGAAAATGTATTTCTGTCACCTGATGAAATATTACTCCTTAACCATTTTGTGATTCAAACAGAAAGTTTAAATGCTAAGAAATTAGTCTGTACCCTACTAAATCTAGGAAAAACTTCAACTTTCAGAGCTATAAGCAGAAGCCTGGGCTCTGTAAGTAAAGTGACTACATATTTGGATGCTGTGAAACATGACATTAGTGCTAACACGCATTTTCTGGCAGAACATGTAGAGGACAGAAAGACATTCATGACAGAAAAAACTGAAAATTGAGAAAGAAAGAGCAGAAGCAACTGCCATAAGAGAACAGCATACTTGAGCTTGAAAATATCACAATCTTCACATCCAATTTTGTGAATTCCCCAGAGGGCAGCAATAGAAATAATGATCCTTCCTGTCATGTCACTTGTACAAACACTAATTCATCCAAGCCCTGCATGAAAAGGCAGAATAAATAAAAAATACAACTTCATGTTTAGAACAATGACAACCATTCTTCCTCACCAGGAATGTGTGAAATTAATAACAAATGTAAAACCTTTTACTATCTAACAATAGGGGAGGGAAAAAAAAATTCATGAGGTTTAGAATAGAAGTTACCAATGCAATGTCCTTGGGAGACACAAAAATATGTTAGAATGAAAGTGGACTAGTCAAGGAAAAGAGCCAAGAACAGACATTTTTATATCCAGAAATGAAAGGCATGTGCTAAAATCTTCACAAAGTAAAAAAACAAAAAAAAAAAAAAAAGAAAAAGAAAAACCCTGAAACCAGGCAGATGCCATGAATATATGTATCCTTTTAAGGGCCCCCAGTGCTGTTCCTACGAGACAGTACACGTGTCTTTTAAACTAACAGAAAAGGAAAATAAAAGTCCTATTTTATACCAAGTCCTTACCACAATGCAGAGCACCACACTAAGTGATTAAGGAGTCTTGTGGTTACAGGTATTTCAAAGCTGTAATTTCATATTAACCAGTACATTTGACTGGGAAGAAAGAAGGAAGCTGCCCTCAATTTGTCTGTGAATTTCAGTTTTATTAAAAAAAATAAAAAATAAAAAATTGTTTTGTCTCAAATCTATACCAGTATATAAAACAGGTGGGAGAATTCCATTTTCTCTCTCCTTAACAGTGGGCATATTAAATTAATCAAAAACATGAATTTGCACAATTCTCAGGCTTCTAGCTTTCTTGACTTTAGATTTATCTTTTTAAACCTTCCTTAACACTTGCTATTTCAAGATAAAGTAGTTGTTTTAGAAGGAAAAAACTTGCAACAATACATCAAAAAGAATAAATGCAACATGAAAGTGCCGGTTTACTGTGAAAGCAAATTGTCTTAGGAACATTCAGGAGGAGAAAATTGCAGTGCTGATAGCCAAGTATGAGATGCATTGGTTCATCTGAGAGGGAGGAAGGGACACTGGAACCTCCTGCTCAACATGCCTCCCAGAATGTGTTCCTCTGCAGCACACAGCGATGTCCTGAAAGGTTTAATCACTGCCAACGCAGCTGTTGTGCACCAAGGTCTGCTGCAGTGCAAGGTGCACATCTCCCTTTAGCCTGCTGACATGGGGCTTGCCTAAAAATAGTTCCAGCAGTTGATCCCAGCACATGACCTTGGAACTCAAATTTTAGCAGCCCATACACCCTTAAAAGATGACAACAAATTGTTTGTGATAAAAAAAAAACTTCAAAAACATAAAATTGTTTTGCAAAGTTTTGTATTTTTTTCAGATATAAATTAACTGGCAAAGGGCAAATATATAGATATAGATATAAATACACAGAAAATGGAAAGGCTAAGAAGAAAAGCCCCATATTCCAGTTATTTCCATAATTTCAGTTTTTAAGCTTTTGAAGTACACGAAAAATACAAGTGCCAAGGACAAAGCCAATGCACAGTTCAACAAGAGCACAGAGTGCTCTGATCTGCACATCTTAAACAGCAAATGGTCACTTAGAAACACAGCTGGACTTTCTGGCTGTTCCTTTAGTTAAATAGTATGTTACCTTTTTTCCAAATGATTCTCCAATCCCAAGTCTTATTCACTTAATTGGTATCTATTTCCCTGTCTGCCTCACACACCCATTAAATTTTTAGTCTGATGAACAGGATCCATTACAGCACATAACAAAAACTGAAGAGCAACTCTGACTCTCCAACAGGTGAGTGTGTTATCTCCTACTCTCTCTGCTCTTTTATCTCTTTCCCCCTGCAGAGATTGCATCTTTCTTATTAAGAGATGCCAGGAGAAATGTGCTTGCAATCTGAGTAGCGAGCTATTAGAGATTTTCATATCCCTAGCCAATTCTAGAGAAACGTGACTGATGTTTTACCCTTTGCAGCACTGATGTGTGTACCAACAGCAGAAATCATGTTAGCCTTTGTCATTTTAAGCTTATGTAAAATATTTACATTTAGATGGATGTTTTTGACAGCACAACAGCAGACGTGTCCTATCATTAACTGCACACATTCAACTATTTCCCCTGGTAAAAACACTTACCAGTGTGACAAAATTAAATCTTGCAGCAGATGCCTTGTGGGTAGCAATATCAGACTGAGTGCAAACATAGTTTAAACTGATGACATTTTGTTCTGTATCACAGTGATAAAAGCTGGTAGTGAGCTGAGACCCTTTTACTTTATCCCTTGTATCTAAAGCCCTATAGTACTGCCACATCTGCCAGCTGAAGTGATTCAACCCTGCCCACGTTGAAGTTAAGGAGAAAAAGTACTAAGATAAGGTATGAAATGTATTTGGTAGGTCTGACTCTGAAAAGGTTTTACAATGCAATTCTTGCTTTAATAGAAAAATTATTGTCAGCTTGAAAGGTGAAGACAGATCTCCGTCTGCTACAACTCTGCCAAGACTGTGGTTTCTTGCTTCCTGTTGGGATTCCAGAATATTTACCACTTGTGTCTTCAGACTACTCTCTTTCAACATTTTATATTTCTACCTAGAGAGAAACAAAAATAAAAATCCTACAACTCTTTACTAGGTTTTAATCAGAAGCTCAGGATCTAATTTGCCCCCCAACAGAAAAATCACTCCTTTTTTCCCCCCCACAAGACAGAACTTTCAACTGTCTCAATTAGCATAAGTATCATCCTGTCACTGGAATTTGCATCTAGGAAAAATATCAATGAACATGAGAAGAAAAGCCTGACAGCATACTAAATTCAGGAAAACATTTGTTTCATAAACTATGTAGTGAAAAAGGATTTAAAATGTGACAAGACATATATTTTTCATAATGGTCCCTCTGCTCTAACACCTGGAGTGAGTTAGCAGGATAGAAAAACTGTAGGAATTATATGCTTTTGAACCACCCCTGGTTGCTATCCTTCAAATTTGAAAGCTGCATGACTTCATTTTGCATTACAGAAAGGGTTTTCAAAGAGTAGTCCTTTATTATCCACATGGAAGCAGTCCTGGATTTTGGATCCTGACTGAAAGCAGAGCTTTGGGAGACAGCCACCCTACAAGGAGGCTGTGCCTACATCTGCCTGCATCCACACAACCACATTCTCCAGCCCATCCCACAGGTCCTTTGTTGCAGTGCTGCCCTACAGGGTTTTCTTGGAGCTCTTTTCATCCTCAAAATGCAACAGATCTTATGTCACCCATCTTGTAACTCCCAGTTCCCAAATGTTCTGGCCATTGATGTAAAATGCTCCTGTAAAGAGACAGCAGCATTTGCCCTGTGTATTACCTGTGCAGCTGTTTTATGTTATCCCTCATGGTCTGAAAAGTCAGAGTATTTTGCTAAGTATCTTCAAAACAAACTTTTCCCAAGTTTTTTCAGTTTTTCTGGCCAAATTTCAGTTATCACTCTGGCAATCTAGCATGCTCTTAGATACAGTCTAAAACAATCTAACACTTTGAGGTTTTTTAGGTAGTCTGAGAAAAAATGAGAAGTTTAGCCAATTTCTTCCTGGGTTGAATATGAGTAAGAATAATGAGAATTGCTCCAGATGCACATTGTAATTACTAGTCTGACATTTGGTGATATACCAAAACTGTATTCCAGATAGCTTAAAGATGTTTTATATAAACTAATATTTAATTGATAAAAGATGCACATCTCATAAGCCACAGAACAAAGGCACAGTCATGCTGAAATCCAGAGCTCTCTACTAGTTCTGTACCTTCTCTGAGCAATAGCCAAAAAAAAATTTTCATGCTCATGTTTGCATACTGAAAGCTAATGAAAGAGTTAGAAATATATTTGAACCAGAAAAATAGCTTTTTCCACTCCCAAAATAATAATCACTAATCACTAAAAGACATGTGTAGAGATTTCTTCCTCTGGAAAACCTAAAATTTCTATAAACTTTGAA